>NC_088330.1:44622500-44880000 GCF_036884655.1 Musa acuminata AAA Group
GGTAAAATTGATGGAAGATGTCTCTTACATCTGACCTTGCTTGTGGGCTGTTGCTTATACCGTGCACATTGATTCTATATTTGGAGGTTGTACTTCTTTATCGTTTCTATCGATTTGATGCCTTTGTTACTTGATTGTCCTTATTCAAGAAATATAAGGGGGCTTGTTTTGTAGAAAAATTAGCTTCGGAAATGAGAGTTGTGACGTGCTCGATTGGAGAAGCCATAGCTAAAGCAAGCTGGCCCTTCATCTTATTGTTCATCGGATAACCTTCCTTCTGTGGGCTGTTAAACATTGCATAGTTGTGCTGCATGATGCCTACTATCAGTGGAATAGCGTCCATGCTACTAACTATATGTCTGATTCTGTTTATATGTTCCTACTCTTCTCGATAGCTGTTTATGCATCAAGTTTGTGCACTCTTCTGAAAGGTCACCTCTTCTTCAGTTACCACAAAGTAATTCACGGAAGAGAGTATGCAGTGTTCCAGAATGTAGCATGCTAGTAACATAAATCTTGGAGATTTCTAGCATCCCACAATACAAGGACATTGGGGATATCCAAGTATTCTTTAGGAGCCACTGTTGGTTTCAGAGATAACATTGAAATGTAGTAGTTAATAGCAACAGATTTTGGAAGTGATAGAAATAAACAAAATGAAGTTGTTATTCTGTTGAGGTATCTATGGAATTAGTAGGCATGGTATTCTAAAAAGAATCAAGGACAATATGTAACATGAACTTTACCAGCATGTTTTCAGTTCAAACAATTATATTCAATAACCAATTGAAACACATTAGAAAAGATTCATAAGAATTTTTATGCATGCAGGATTTCCAACATGCATGCAGAACATAGAAAACTAGGAATTGGAATTATTTATTTGAATTTATATTTCTTCCGGACAAAGTTGTCATCCGTTTGGATATAATTTTCTAGTTGCTTGGTCATCCTTGCCAATATCTGGAAGGGTGTAAACATTGGGAATGACAATCTTGTGCCTACAGTAGTTCTTCCTGCAGTAGTGTAAGCTATCGATGGTATTTATCTCTAATTGCTACCCTTTTGGAATTGACAAATGGTAAGTGACAGCTACTTACAAAGTTGATCCCTGCACTTTTAGGTGATAGAAAGAAGCTCTTCCAAGAATGAAGGCAGCTCAAGTGGTCTGAAGAAGTTGGGAATTCCTCCATCTTCTGTAATAAAACAACTAGCTATGGCTATCGAGTAAGTCATTTTGGAAAAATGTGTTTCGTGCTTAAATTATCATGGATAAGAAGATTATTTATGCCTAAAAGAACATGTTAAATGATCAAATGGAGCTTTTACAGATATGTTAATGAAAATATCCACAAGATTTTGTTGGAGGCATGTGTCGTCATTAGAGGACACAACTCTCAGCATACACTGATTGAGATGAAATCATTAAATTTAAAGCAATATATTTTTAAGTATGCTAATGATCCATGCAATGTCATGTGATTTACATATTGAAAACAATGTAGATGCTTAATGGGCATAAACACATATAGTAATTGAACATAATAATTATATGACCAATTGATGTGTTCTGACTGAATGGTTTGACTAGTATGCCATAGAAACTAGGGGATTTTGATTTGTATGTCTGAACATCCATATTCAATCTGGGATTCCGTGTAGCATAGTATATTCTGGTTGCAAATTGGTATGCAACAGTATGGCTATCCTTTACTCAAAATGAGAAAACATAAATAAAACAGGTGGCCTAGCTATTAGCATCGCCAGGCGTATGAAGGCTTGAGGAAAGATGGAGGGGAACATTTATTTCTACTTTTTTTAGTAGTTTTTGATCCATCTTTATTAATGAAGGAAACAGTAAAGAATAATACTTATCCAATTGTTTTATCATCTTTTTTTGTAAAAATGGGAATTTATTAATAACTCTCTCTTTAGATATGGATATCGTGCATCTGTTTCTTCTATATTCTCTTTGACGATGTGAAATTTGTTTCACTTCTGCAATTATCATGCCTTAATATACTCCACTTCTATAGGAGTGTGAAGAATCATAAATCCATAAATGATCTTTTGGCGTCTTCTGTGGATCCCTCATCTAACAAGGAAAAGACTGGCTTGAGCTTCTCAGTCATGAAATCTCTAGTACTTCGCGAAAAGGAAGATAAGGAAATCAATTCTTCAATGTGCCTCCTATTTAAATCAGGTAAAGTTATTTAACTTAGGTTCTCTGATAAAAACATTATTTTAATGTCAACTCTGAAACTTGTGAATTTACCTAACGATTTTTTACTTTGATTGTAATTATCAACAAGATACTTCCAGAGGAACAATATTTGCCTTGGAAAAGTGCATCTGGAACAGAAGGCAGTCCTATGATGACATTGCTGAAGGATCTTCATGGTGCACCACCAGAAAGTTTTGTTGTTCAACTCTCTTTGATTATTGGAGACTTTAAATCGCTACAGAAGATGGCTTTGCTTTGGCGTAGCATCATTATTGAAGTAATTAATTAGCTTTTACTTGTTATGGAGTAGGATGGTTTTTTATTGTAGTTTTATAATATTTAGGAGTTGAAAAACTTAAGCATGTCTTCTTATGTTTTTATAATTAATCCTTTCAAGTATCCTATTAACTTCGTCTTAAAATACAGTTCATTTTTTTTTATTGACATACATCATTATGGGTTCACATCAGTTTTGAACTATGATTCCCATACATATAAAACAAGCAATTTTGACATCTCATTTTGTAATAACCTTGGTAAAATAAGTTGATAGGCAGTTGCTTATTTTTACTTCAAAAAGCTAGTATGTTTTCACACAGATGCACAATAACAACATAACTAGCTATCTTTTCCGACTATTCAGAATAAGCTACTTGGATCATTTTAGCTTTGGATGCAATGTCACAATATAGTTCAAGAGTCAAAATGCCCTATCTCATTATATATATCGAAGTTTTAATTACTTTTCCTATCAATGAGGAGTGTATGGTCTTCTTTGAACATGATCATAACTGAACCTGAAGGCCTTGTTTCTGCACTTTTTGATATGTCATTTCACAATGTTGTTATGATAATGTACCCAACTTTTTTTTTTTTTGACCCACAAAACATAGCTAGAATTATGAATAGTTGTAGATCTTTCTTCTAAAAGGCACTTGGCAATCATACCAAGGTTTCATATGCCCTACATTTCAACCATCCTAGATAAGTCTTGCATGTAATGTTGCCATAAAAGAAATTAGTCACCAAAATTCCTATCGTTTTTTTATTCCAACAGCTAAACTTTCACTATTGTATTTTCATATATAAGTTATTAGTCTCCATAGTTCCTTTTGTTTATTCCTGGAGTTTTAAGTTAGACTGTATGCTTGCTCCTCTTATTTCTCAAAACATAACCGAATGATGTGCACTATGGAATTTCCTTACGATGTCTAGCGGTGTCAACCATGAGCGAAAATAAGTAGACTTATCCTACAGTCTTATTATTAATAATAAGTCAGATACTATGTATCTAGACGATCCCATTTTAGCACCATAAAGATCTTTTGAGGTATTTTCATAAACTTTTACACTTTCAGTTCTTTTAAGTTGTGATTTTTCTCACCTACAACTGAGGATATTTCGGTCGAATATTACCATTTTTATTTTTATTAAAAGTTCCTTAGTGGAGGTTTTAAAAACAGATTAAATGTTCAAAATTATAAATGTCTCTTGAATGCTTTATAAATTAATCTTAATTGTTTGTTATTTCTCTTTATTTCTGCAGCTGAGGAAATTATGGTCTGAAGGCCAACCAATACCTCGAATGCCATTAGATGCAGATCCTGACTTGAATTCTTGTCTCCTGCATCAGCAGTTACAAGTTATTAACTGTTCTATTGCCAGGAAACAACGCCGATGTATTGCTGAAGAATCACTGGATTCTATATTGAAAGAGGCTAGTTGTGATAGTAAAGGATCCTCTTCAGATTGTAAAGTTTATGCGAGGACCAGCACTGGAGATTATGTTCTCAGACTTGGAGCTGTACATCCATCTGAAAACTTAACCATGTTAGAAACTGGTGAACCTATATTTTCTCCAAAAACACAGGTATTTATGTATGTTCTAGTGATGCTCAAATAAATCTAATAGCTGTTAGTCTCATATTTGATTGTAATTTGATCTTTTACCTGTGTTTATTATCCAGGAAGGTCCAGTTTTAACAGAAGAACTTATCAAAGAAACAGAGGAGTTTGTGTTGCGAACTGGGAGGTCTGTGGTAGTAATTTAATTGTTTATGAACACTAGTCCACAATTTTATGTCAGCAGTTGTTTTATCATATTCCATTTTTTTTCCTTTTTTTGCTTTTTCAAAAATACCCTAAATTTGTCATCTTTAGATTTCTGATATAGTTTTATTTACTGATTTGACTTATTTTTATGCTTCTGAAATGTTTCTGCAAGTTCTGGTCCTTGTGTGATTTGCTCATGTGCATCACTGTGCGATTTTTTTTAGTCCTTTCCATGGCTGATGCTTCATAATTTTGTTTCTTATACTTATCTTTGAAGAAGTTTGAGGAGAGAAAAGATTCTGGATGACATTACAATAGTCTAAACTCCAAAAATCTCTTACCATGCGTATGTGATCAAGGTCAGCAAACATTCTGCAATTATGTAAAACGAAAATCACATGACTTTTGAACTCGCAAGTGTAAATGCTTAGAGAACCCATGGAGCAATCGAGGATAAGTTTAATGATATCCTTAAAGCTGTTGCAAGCCTGGTTTTCGAAGAGAGATATACAAAAAAGAATCCCACGAACCCCCATGGAACGAGATGTGCTATATAGAAATTTATTTATTTATGCAGAACCCAGATATATCTTATCCACCGATCAACTGTATATAGATAAATATATATATATATATATATATATAGATAATTGGATTGGTCAATCTCCTTTTGTGGGGAATTCTTTCTATTTGATCTGAATTAGAGGAGTAAAGAGATCCTTTGGATCTGAAGTATCAATAAAATCCGCAACTTGATTGAAGTCAAAGTTGTTTCTTTTTCTTTCCCCATGTTTATCTCGATTTTCTCTGCTTCTTTCATTGATCTAGACTTTGTTTTCTATCCACACTAATTTTTTGCTTTAGTTGGTCTTGAGGACCTCGAGCGACTAGGTTATAAAGGGCCTAAAGCCTATGGTTTTCACCATGCTATTTATTCATTTTAGAGAAAAGGGTAAAAATGAACTAAGATGGTTTCATTTTATATTTCTTGAAACACTTATGAGTGAGGCTATCTAACATTCTATCTTGGGACTTTGATTTGTCATACAAAGATACAGGCATCTTTATGTACATGTATATGTAGCACAATTATATATACTTAAACTGTTAAACATGCCTATACGTAATCTAATGAAGTAAAAAATGCATAAAGAGCTCTTAGAACAAAGGAAGTGTTTTGTTTCTAGGATTTGATACTTGTAGAATAGAGACCAGAAGAAATTAGTTGATATGAAAGACAAAATCTAAGTATAGATACCAGATCTACTCTGCCTCATGGATTGATTCCCAAAATTGAAAATTTCATACCTCCGGATGTCTTGCATGCCTCCTACCACCTACACATATTGGGGAGAAACTTTCTTGTAGACATGAAATCTTCTATCAAGATTTGTGATCTAAAACCAAAATCAAATTTTGGTTTTTTCAATTTTTCCCTCATTTGCTTACTTCTTGTTTTCTTCTCGAGTAATTTAGGAAATTAAATTAGATATGTTGAATATGCTGTCAAGTGGCATCTTATGACATTTGTAAAATACCTCCCAAATGAGAAATAAATTATAATATTCCTGCACTATTATTATTTTGAGCCTCAATTACTGATCAAACTTTCTTAAAATCATAGTAAAATAATATGATTTGTCATTTAAATACAAAAAAACATCCTTTCCTAGGTTCACTTTGTGGAATACCTTAGTTTGACTTTTAGTTGATCCCCACTTGATATGAATCATATGATACTGATTCAATGAATGTGCTTATTGGTAGAAGCTTGCTATATCAAAAGTTCTATATTAATTGTTTTTGAAGATGGTGTTCGAAGTTCTTATGAATATATATTATTGTCTATAGCATGAATACTTGCAGGCTTGAGCTTTCATTCTACTTAACTATAATAACATAATTTTATTGATATACTATCTTGCTTTTGGTGCTCAGTGTAGGGCCAGGTTGTTCCCAACTCCTCTCTGACATGCAAGCTTTCAAGGCAAGTTTGAAGTCCCTTTCAGCAGTTTAAATGTTGATCAATATTTTTCCCCTAGCATGAGATATATACCAGTATGCGTTTATAAAGTTGTGTGACATCACCAGAGATACAATTTAGCAGGCAGCAAACCCTGGGTGTATCCTAGAAGACTTTGTAAGATGGCATTCTCCACCAGACTGGATGGACACGGACTCAAACAGTCAGAATGACTTTTCAATTGATGAAGAAGGGTCATCTCGACGAGGTCGACTAAGTCGAAGAATGCAGGAGGAAGGTACTCATCTGTCAAAATCTACATGTTATAACATGCATGTATCAAGCTGTCCTTTATCCGTTGCTTTAGATTAACAAGACTAGAAGAATCACACATTGTTCAATGTTGCAAGCAGGATCTCATTAATAGTAAGAGTCAAGACAAATAAATTTGCGTTCCATGCTAATATTCTGTTAGTACAGGACATCAAATTTTACTGTGTCTGCTCTACATGGATTGGATTAGAAGAATTATTTAGAATGGATAACATGACAAAGCTAAATATTTTAGGAAATTTTTTGTACTCCATATGCTGACCTTTGTTGCTCAATTTTTTGTTATTTTAAATATTCTTTCAATCATTATTTTCAGTGAACTTAGCATCTTCATTCAGAATATTTTTTCCAAAAAGTAGAGGCATGTTTTCATTCTCCCCCTGATTAAATAAACTGAAAAGCAGAGAGTTTTGCAGATCTCCTGCCTGACATCTGAACTTCTAGGTTTTAGGCTTTGGGTCATAGTTCATGTTGCTTTGACTCCATGTCGGCGCTAGTGTTTCAAGGGTTGATGTCAATTAGCTATCAAGTATATCACAATTTCCTTTGTCAACCCTCCTCAAGTTAATTTTGCTCTATAGTCCAATTTACTGAGGATAATGCAGACGTAGTCCATGCATTCCTGTTAAGGTAATTATAGATGATCTGCATAATGCATTCTTGGGAAATATATTTTTGGCCATCTCTAGGTAATTTGTGGCATGAATTGTGGGAAGCTGCCAAAGCATTGCCTGCTGTAAAACAAACACCGCTGTTTGATGAGGATTTAGCAGTGTAAGTAGAGAAACTTGTCTGAATGATCTTTGACTTGATACTGTTCATGACAACTGATTAAGGCATTTGATTTTGAAGTGAAGGCATCTTAACTGCCTTGGACGACATTCAACCATCTGAGCTCTTTGAGCAGCTTTTTGTCTCTGTGGTAAGTTCTATATTATAGTATCCTTTCTTTTTAATTTTTCTACCACCACACAGAATACAACTTTTCCAAACTACGATTTTGCAAAATTTCATTTTTTTTTAGTGTAGTTTTTAACATGTGATCAACTTTTTATCAATTGTTTGCATTCAAGTGAAGACTATCTTGATTAGTTGGCAAAATAGAATTCTTACTGGCGACATATGGGCTGCATTAGGCTTCACGATAGTCTTGCAGGATGGATTTTGTGATAGCAGATGGTAGGGCAACCATTCTTTACTGGTGAACATAAAAGAGACAGGTTATGTCTTCCACTAGTAGATTATTGCGTGTGTAGATTTTGTGCTAGTGACCACTAACCTATTAGTTCGCAATAGGTAAATGTTACTGGCAATGCCTAAATTGTATTAGGCTTGGATTGCAACAGTGGAAAATAACCATTGTGATAGCACATGGTAAAGAAATTGTTATTTTATAATTAACATTGTTATATGCCTTTGAACAATCATCTAATAATGTGGTTTTGTTCCTACAAAATGTATTTGCTTAATGTACCTCTGGAACCAAACTTGATTCTAGATCCACTTGTAGTCCAAGTCACGTCTTTCAGTTAAAAGGCAAGCTCTGATGTGCTCTTGTATGGAGATTTTTCAGATTTGTGCTGGCCTTCTGATAGCAGAAGTGGTCCTTCCTGTGGATAGCAACCTGAGCAAATTATACACCGAGTGCAAAGACTATATCGTCTTTACTTGCCAAAATGGCCTTTTGAATGAGAAGTTGGATGATATATGCAAGGTAAGATTTTAGTTAAAATTCGGAAGTATTAGAATCTTCGAGGGGCAAAAAGTCGAACTGATCATCTCTGACACATTGCTGACTGAAGAAATAATCAGTTTCATCTTTCTGAGCCATTGTCACTGATTAAATGCTTCCTATAGGTTTATGGAACCATAGAGGCAATAGTCCTCAAACCGGAAGAGGTTATCAAGGCCATGGAACAACCTGACGAAACATCATCTGGAGAATCAAAGAAGCGCTTCAAGATACCAAGTCTAAATTTCGTTGGCAAAGACAAACAACCATTGTGGAAACGAGCACCCAAGGATGATAAGAAATCAGAGGAGAAAAATGGTCATGCACTCTCCAACTTTTTCGACAAAAGAACGTCTTTATTTTCTAAAAAGCCATCAAAATCAAATGCACAGCAATCTTCTACTGCGTCCACTTTGGATGATGGTGGGTGGATGATAGTGTGAGAAAAAGTTTCATATTTGTTATTATAAAAAAAAGGGGGGGTGGGGGGGTTTGTATTTGTTTAATATCGAAAGAAGGTACATTGTTGATTACATGTGCATGGTCTGATTTATTATGTTTGACATATCCATCACAAGAAAAGAAAGACGGGTGCCCTCAGATTGGTTCAAAATCTTTATATATCAGTGAAAGCTCAGATGTAACTTTTGAAGGCATCTGAGGCGTTTCTTGTTCCGAATGTTAGTAGCAACTGTTTCTTTCTTGAGAAGCGAAGCTTTGTTGCGAGGACAATGTACTTATGTGCCACAAACAACAAGACACCTCTTGTCCGATTGCTACCTATCACAGGCAGGTTAGGGTAAGCTCAAACCTTGCACTGTGATCTTTCCTCGCTTTTGTCAAGACAAAGTTATGCTCAAAATAATATTTTTTTTACTTGGCATCTTGAAACTGGGTCTAATATGTATTAGTAGTGTAAACCTGCCAAGGAGAGGCTCCCTCATACAGTAGTTATAATTTTAAAGAGGAATATGTCTCTCTCCCTCGATTCACATCCCAGTGAGTTGTACTCATGCAAAGGGCCCTGTTTGGAAATGTCTGTCATAAACAAGCTTAATTAACCAAAAACAAAAATCTGTGCCCCTAATTAGAAGGATTTATTAACGACGAGACATTATCTTCCGGTGAACTCGAGGATGTGAAATTTGAAGTCATGGCTCGCGTCGGGCCGGGCCGGGAGCGGAACGCACACCATACCGAAGGATCCATTTGGGCCGTTGAAATCCTTATCGGATCCGGATTTGGATACTGTCCGGATCCGCGCTGAGTCCGCCCGATAAGGCGAGAGAAATCGGCATGACCCAAACCCTCCGTCCCTCCGCTTTTGTGCTCCAAATCGTTGCGAAGATGGTGAGTTGTTTGATTTCGAGTTCTCGGTTGCGCGGGTTCTACTTCATCCTTGCCAATCCACTTTTCGGCTGAAGATCCGATATGTTTTTGGGTTTCGTTTCAGATAACCCCTCAATTCCCTTTCCTTTCCATCCGATGGTTAATTATCCCCTGAATCATGTTTGCAGCCTTGATCGGTAATTCAGTTGTTTTTTTCTTATGGCGGTCTTGCGAATTCCTGTTTCTTGTTCGTATGTTATCATGACTGGTGTTTAGGGTTGCCCTTTATGTTTTAGACAACTTTGGGTGATTGGATCTCTTGCTTGCAAACAAATTCCGTAATGACTACCTTTTATTTCGTGTTTTTTTTTTTCCTCTTATTGTTGTCAAACTCTCTTACTGAGATGTGGGAAGAAGCCTTTAGGATCACGGAATTCCCATTCACAAAATTTTTTATAGACACCAATCCTGGATGCTCTAATATACTGTTATCTATTGTTTTCGCACAAATTTAGACCGAACCTGGTGGTTGCAGGAAGAGAATCTAGATGCTACGATAGATTCTCTATTGAATCTGGAGAAGCAAATCAGGCTTGCTGGTGATGTGGCAAGAACGAAGAAAGCTGTTCTTGACATAGTACGCGCATGGAAGACTCTGAATGATCAAATTGTTCTCCTGTCAAAGAGGAGAGGACTGCTTAAGTAGGTAAAATTCTCAAGATCGTAACTCTCCGTTGAAGTTTTCACTGTTTCAGTTTGCAGCGGATTCAACTCTAATAAATGCTTCCGATCCGATGATGCTGCTGACAACAGATGGTTTCCTTTGTGAGATATTTCTTTTTTTGATTCGGTTGGGAGGAAGATCAGCTGTTGGGGCGTGTATCTGTTACATCGTCGTCAAAGTGTGAAGACTTGTTGTTTCATCTTTTTATGAGATAATTCTCTTTGATTCTGCCAAAGCTGATGGCTGCTTGAATCGATTCAATCTTGGGAAATTTGGTAGGCATCGATGACTTGCACTCTCTGATTTAGATGTAAATTTTAGGAGCAAGTGGTGGTATTTTTCTTTCTCAACCAAAAATGTTAAATAATTAGTGTATTATAGTGTTTGATAGGAGCCTTTTGGGACCATGGTAGTATGTGGGTCCCTTAATTTCTTAAATCCAAGTCAAATGGTATCCAGCTCTTTTAGCCCTAAGATACTTGCCATAATCCTCCTCCATGACAACAGCAGTGCAGGGAGAGGAGGTGAGGTGAACATCGCCGGCACCCTACTACTACTTCCGTCTTTGACGACTAGCTTTTCGTTTATGCAATGCACCACACGAGTAGCTACAGGAATCCATCCATCCATCCATCCATCCATCCATCGCTGCTGCTGCAACAAGTCCAACATGCGTAGGCTACAGGAATCCTCAACCTTCGTCACTACGACAAGTCTCACACCAGCGGTCTCCGATAAGCGGATGACACCATGTTTACTTTCCGACAAGTACTTGAAGAGAGCCAATTGTTGAAGCGGCCGGTCTTTTTGGCAGAAATCAGGCGGTGCACGTACTTTTTTTGCATGGACAAGTGAGATCTCTCTGGTCATGCGATACTGTATGCACCCTACACTGCCACTAAGAATGCGGTGATCTTTTAGACGAGCGAGCATTTTTAATCTCAGAACCAATCAGAGACAGTGAGGAGACATTCGAACGAATACGTACTGTTATCACTATATATATATATTTGGTTTTCTTATGCCTCTAACATAGAAAGACTAGTAACAACAAACTCGTGTCTCACATCCCTCGCAAATGATTCATGATAGGAATCACAAAGCTAACGAGGTTCCTTACCAGTGCTTTAGGACCACCTCAGATCATATCAAACAAACATAATGCTTCCTCAGAGCAAGCCATCCTCACTGTTTGCTACCTTCTCGCCATGCCAATCCACCTGGCAGCAAAGTTATCTTACGTCTGACATGGCAGAAGCATCTAGCGCTGTAAAAAGGACCGGCAACTTTGTCTGGGCAAAATGCTTCCAAGCTGCTGAACAACTTTGCCCCAATCATTTAGATGAAAAAGTCTCGCACCATTTAGCTTGCACACCCTACTCAACACCTGTTTAGGTAACCTACTCTGATAAATATATCTATATATATATATATTATTTTTGGTTGGCTATTAGAATCAAGTGTCGTAAATGAAGCAGAAATTATATGTATCCTCTCCAAAGAGAGAGAGATGTATTGTGTAGCAGTATTTTTGCAACCAGGAACCAACTAGTACAAGTACTTCAGGTTTGGAAGAGTTGTTCTTCATCACAGGCCATTATGGAAATGCAAAAAGAAGAAAAAGATGTTGTACTCTTTCAACAAACAAGGACTCCCTGGAAATCCCAGCTAGCAGCAAATTATTGGGAATAACCGGGGTGTAGGAATCTGCTTTTGCAGGCTCACATGCCTGAGAACCTAAAGATATGGTATTTTATCAGATAAATATATGTCGAAGAAGCACAGTAATTGGCAATTCCAAGCCTTCTTTTGTTTCTTAGTTTCATCCTATTGCCTTTTACTTGCAGTTTAGAATCCATCCACATCGATCCTCGATAAATGAGAAGAATAGACAGGTTAAAACGGCCGACAAAAGGAAAGAAAAATCCAAGAATACCTGGGAGTCGGATGGCGGATGGAGTGCTTTCAGCCAAGGAGAGATATTGACGCGGCTCAATCCAAGTACATGGCTACTCGAGCATCCAACCATGGCTTCAGATTGAGACACGCCAATACCTCTTACATCCCGAGCACAATCTCTGATACACTCAGCCACGTATCTCTGACGGCGAGGATGCTTCCCGATTCAGATGCTAAGGCCACCGGATAGAGAGAAAACACGCGCGCGCGCGCGTGTGGGATCCCGGAGCCAAGAAACAAGGCTTGTGCAAGGAGCGAGAAGGGGAGAGAGAGAGAGAAAGAGAGAGAGAGAGAGAGCGGGAGGTGATGGAATCGAGGAGTGGGTTGCTTATATAGTGGCACGAAGCATGGAAGAAGAGTTTACATGAACCTTAATTCTTCGCTTGTATCGAAGTCGACGATCGAGCATCTTCCTTTGTGTTAGCTTGCCGCCTACAGGCAGCCACTTTTGTGGCTGTTCACGCTCTCCGGTTCGATTTTTTTTTTCCATGGCTCGAGAATGCTGCCTAAAGGGAAACCGCAACAAAAAAGGAGAAAAGAGAGAGGAGAAAGGGAAGTGTGATGGGGCGGGCCATGGTGACACGTCTCATTACTATCGCCCAATAATCATGCCACATATACATATATATGTTTTGTTTTTGTCTATTTTTATCTTCATCTTCTGATCTCATTGACTGTCTCTCCTATTTACCGATAATAGACAAAGTCCACAGGTTCACGGCAGGTGTCGATATGCTCATTAATTGTAGCAAGTAGAGAGCGATGTGGACGCAACCATAACGAATGATTGTGGCGAGCGTTCTCAATTTAGAGAACGTGGGATCAATTTACGTTAGATGCCATGCATCGAAGACACTATAACCCCATCGCCTTTCTTTCTGCCTTCAGTTAGTTAGATTCTATTATCGATGACTCGGTCGTCATTTACTTGTGAATTCCTATCATTCCCCTCGAAAAACCCCTCTTTCGCTTCGAGCTGGTGATGCAAATCGCTCCACGAGGATTGAGACTTTTTGTGAGATTTCCAATGTAGGATACCGAGTTTGGATATGATTGGAGTAGGATGTCAGTCAGTCATATTTATTACTCAAGTCACTCCACACTGCTACGAGTAGCAACTTGTTCTGCAACTGTTGTACAAAGATGATGAATGGTTGGGATCCGGATTCGATGCCTTGTTGCTCTTTTGTTTATGAACAGAATTTTTCTTCTCATGCTGGATAGCAGCATCAAACTTTGTTCCTTGAAGTGAACCAGATACATCCAGGATTTTATACAGTTAACCTACACGGCGCAGAGGAACCCATCGACTGTTTCACCAATCGACACCTGCGATGGCAGGCATTGACCTGCAGGTAACGCGTGGGTTTCTGTGTACGCTTTCGATCGTCCGGAATCTGAAAGGACGCAGTCCCCAGAGGTCTCGGCAGCAGCCGTGGTGGTGGTTGGGTCGCATTGACTTCCCCGGGGCCATCCTTTTCCTCTCGCGCTCACATCACACTGCCCCAAATGCTTCCGAGTTTGAGAGCATTCGGTTCTCATAGGCAACTGCTGGTACTGCATCACCGTCATGACCCCAAGCCACCAATTTTTTTTCCGTTTTTTTTTTTTTATACTTTCACCTCCGTAGAAGCCATGTCCGATGATGATCAGAGGGGGGGGGGCTCTTAGAGGGAGAGGGAGAGGGAGAGAGAGAGAGAGTGTGTGTGTGTGTGTGTGTGTGTTCTTGCCAATGTGGCAGCAGCATCGATAGAGAGAGTCTGATCAAAAAAATGCATGCAGGAAAAGAATCGCATGTGTGGTGCATGTGAAGTAGTGGGGAATGACAGAAATATGGCTCATGTCTCACAAGCACGCATGTGTCCCGCATTCCTCACTGGTCCCCGAGACGACCTGGACTGCACTCGCCCATAGGTTCTTCTTCTTGCGTCGTCATGATAGCTCCAAACCAGAGACCATATCCGGTACAAAGATTGATATCGATGGATCTCCCCCATCCATCGATGTGGCATGAACTGGCCGTGATGGATTCTCCCGATCCTCCACAGGACTTGTGGTCGTACACGAGAGAACACGCACTAGATCTCGTTGCAGCTCTGCTCTCATCTGCAGCGCAAACTCAGATTCAAAGCATGGGGGAACCGGAAACAATGCTATCTAGTTGCGGATGGCGAGTGTCTTATCATCGCCGTGAGGGCCGGAGTTCAAATCACAGTGAGTGATAAACCACACATTGATTTTTTTCTTTCCATAAAGAAGAAAGATGCTACCCTGGTACTTTTGGGATTACCGGGGGGTAAGGTAAGCTGACTGAGCTCCCAAGAGAGACAAGACAGGCCAAAGTTTTGAAGCGTGAGATGGAATCTTGCCCCACTTGTACTTTCGGGACCCTGTGACGGGTGGATACATCCATGTAATGATTGTGGACTGGTACACAAGGGGAGCATTTAATGGCATCACGCGAGGTGTTATCTCCTCCACCCCTGACTCAGCTCTGCTTCGGAGTCTCCGTGCTTCCTTTGGTGGGGTTTACGGTGGTGGTGGTGGTGAGTTGGCTGATTCGGCTGATAGACCCTGTTGTCTGCTTCTCTTGTTGCTTTGTCCTCATTTTTGTTGGGAAGATTATGCCTCGGTCGATGCTAATCGGACTGTTGTCAGTGTGATGGAATGACTCATGGGACAATGTTAGATTATGGTGGTGTCATTCTCACAGCCTTCGCTCCAAATTTCTCTCTGTCGAGTGGGTTCTTTGCCGAACATGCTACAAACTCAACAAGTTCCATTTGTCTAAGACCTCAAGAATCTGTGCGGCAACACTTGGGTTGTTCTTTTCTTATGGGAAAGAAACAATGGTGATGCCTACCGATCCTTGTGTCTCTCTCAAGACAACAAGGCTTAAAAATCTCCTGTGACACCAGAGTGCACCAGAGATTAGATCCATGAACATCTATCTATCTACATCATGTGAGGCCGATGAGTTGTTGGAACATCATCTACATGCCATGATCGAGGGATTTAATTGCTGATGCAACCTATATTTTGGTTCACAGCCAGAACCTCGAAGAAGTTGACGACTGTAGTCTTTCTTCTGGAGTCTGGAGCCGGCCTGCCTGCCTGGTAGGTCCACTAGCCCAAGATAAGCGAATCACTGTCACTCAGGCCGATCTCCATGGACAGTGAACGATCAACTTTCAGATTCATTGATCGATCTTGCATTGGGAAAACATGTTAAAGCGAAATATTTTTTTTCTTCTTTGTCTATCAAAATGAGTTTCTCATCAAAATACTTGATATCCAAATGAAAATATCAATCAGTACAGCATAAATAATAGAGTAAAAATCAATCACACGGTGATATCAAATCTTTTAACGCGAAAAACTTAATGTGGGAAAAACCATGGGATCGTAGTCCACCTCAAACTTTCACTATCAATAATAATGATAACGGGTTTACAGTAGGTCTTCTCTAGAATAATTAAAGAATCAGAATAACATAGAATAATTAAAGGATCAGAATAACATCAAAATCTATGATCTTCACCGGAGAATAACATATCTTCATCTTAAAAAAATTTTAGATTTTATAAAATAAATATAGCAGGAAAGTACCTTAGAGAGGGTAAATTGTAGATCAACACCGTTAGGATTGTAGAGTTTACTGTAAGGATTCTCCACATAAAATTTGGATCAAAACTGAACCATTGATCGTTAAGTAGAAAACTCAGAAATCTTATTTTTTTTCTTTTCTTTTTTTTTTTCCTGTACGCAGCCGCACGCTGCACGCTCACTGCAGACGCTGCCCTCTCTAATTTTATCCTTTCTCTCTTAATTATTAATTTCGACTCAAACATCCCAATTTATCCAAGCACACGTATGGGCTACACCCAACATCTTGAAAGTAATCTTCACGGGGACTGAGAGATAACAGTCGAGGTTTTTGTTCTGCCACTCATGTTTCCCGGTTCTTTCCACCTACAGAATCATAAGATTACTACTCTCTTCCTCTGAGGGAGAGTATACGAACAACAGTAATCCTATAAGAGAATGTGCGACGTGTTGTTTCTCATGTCCAGAAAAGAGTCTAATTCTGTAGACAGCAACTCGTGTTCCTTCCTGCGCATGCATCACAAAGCGGAACTCCCGAGGCAGATATCGTGTAGATAACACTTGAGAATCATTTGCAAATTTGAAGGCCAAAACAAAAAAGTAATTGCTGACTTAGGGAATCATCAAACATGAAATACATGCTGAAAGATAGTGAGAGGGAATCTTTTGTATCATATAATTCAGAAAAATCATAACGTTATGGTTTCTTGAACCATAAACCATCCGATTGATAGAAAACTTGGCCTTATGGTTTTCTGCTTCTGGGGAAGTGCATTCTCAGAACATATTATTATTATTATTATTATTATTATTACTATTATTCAGAATCATTATTAATTTCCATCATCTTCTTCACCCAATTTTTTATTTACGGTTCAATCTGGGGATGCTTGTGACGTATGGACGACGACTTTATATATATCTTTTCTTTTCTCGGTAGGTGGATCGTACAGTATTTTTAGTGTCGGCACCAAAATTGGTGAACAAGCAAGCATACAAAAAAGTGCCTCTCTCTCTCTCTCTCTCTCTCTCTCTCTCTGGAAAGCTTGTCTTTCTCCGGTAACCTTGAAGTTTCCATGAAAAGTGTTGATCAAAGTGGTGAAAAATGCAGTTCAATATTTATGGTGATGAACACAGATCTAAAATCGGTTGTTTGGTGAACCAATCGAATGACTTTGACCAGAATCATGATAAATAACTTTTGCGAGCTTTTATCTTTTGAGGATGACATGAAGAACAGACCATAAATTTCTTTCTTTTTGGAAGCTCGCAAGGTCCTTTAAAACTTGTCATAATCCCACATGGGGTTCACGGAGCCCAAGAAGAGACACCCAAAGTTCACCGAGGACTGCAAGCCTCCATTTTACCACGACTAATTTCTCGACCATTTGTCCTAACATTTTATCCAACAGAGATGACCGACCACCAAAAGAAAATACGACTCCCGAGGTGGAAGAATCACCGCAGCCGCCCGATGCTCAAACACCCAAATGTTCTTTGGACTTCACCGGCTTATCGTAGACGAAGCAGCATTTCGTTTTCCCCTGTGCCTCTGCAGAGAACTTTATCACGTGAGAAGAGGGCCCAAGTTTGTACCGCCGGCCAACTTTTTATAACGCAGAACGAAGCCTTCCTCTTTTGCTTTGTGAGCCAAGCAAAAAGGCTTTCGTCGTGTTCTTTTTAGGAGTTGGAGTGCTCCGAAGCTAAAACAAGCATTTCCATATTATACGTAGAAAGGCCTTCCCAACACTCGAATCATGAACGCTTCAACTTTAAGATTGGATTTGAGAGTAGATAGATAGGTCCTGCCTTCACTTCTTTTATCAGCTAAAATGGCAACGGATACTCCAAACGACTTGGATCAACTCCTCATGCCTTGGAAGAAGTCTTCGAGATAAGATCCAATCAGTCTTCAAGTCCGTAGAGGTAGCAGCTAAAGAACAAAGGACATGGAATTAGTCCCAACCATGAACAACAGGAAGCCTCACCGCACCCACCGGCAAGGCAAGCAGGCAGGCAGGCAGGCAGGCAGTCAGGTAGCATCAAACGCATCGCATGTGGTGCCCCTCTTCCCAAGCACGTGGAGTCGCAGGCATTCTGCCTCCTCCTCAGTCCACACCGAGTGGTTTCCAAGGTAAAGCATACGACCAACCTGTGGTATGTATGATACGAGCGTCCTCCCCAGAGCACAAAAGTAAAGAAATCCTCATAGAAAGAGGAGAAGCTCTGCAAGTTTAATATAAGATTGCTCTGCTCACCTCCTTGGGATCCACGTTCAGATAGATACGCTGCATTTTCATCAGATTACATCGATGCCCTTTACCTCAACCCCACTTTCTGCTCCTTGCGTGGTTGTCACTGCATGACAAGAATGGAAGAAGGCTCGTCTTTCTTATTCTCCTGCCTGCTTTTGAGCTCCGACCACGTGAAGGGGAAGGAAGGAGGTGGTTGGATGGTTATTATTGAAAGCTTGGTCTGCTCTTCTTCCTGTGAACGACATTATTTGCCCTTCTTCCATCAACGCATTATGGTGAACACCCATTTGGCTAGTCAATAATAATAATAATGTTTGGTACAGTTGCAAGGACGAGTCTGAATTGCCCTTTCCTCCTCATTTTGTTAAGTCAATGCGTAAAACCAAGAGCCGCTCTGCGATCTAACTCTTCGAGTTCGAGGACAGATCCGCCACTTCTCTACTCCATCAACATGAACCGGCGGTGGAGACTTGTTATCTGTGACAATTTCCCCGATGGGCTCAGGAAAAGAAATGGTAAAGCCACCCCCACTTGCCTTGCTCATTTATCGAGTGTGCTGTATGCGTCGATCATGACACATTAGTGTGTCTCGATCATAGCTGCTGTCGAATAGTAAATTCGTATGTGCTACCCAGGCCAGGCATCACTGCTGTCATTCTTGACGACGCATCTGGGACTACCGTTAAACAGCTCTTTCGAGTTTACCGCAGATTGGTATTCGATCAGCACTCGGAGATAAATTATTATATAGAGGTTCGATACACTTACTATAATCAATCGAGTAAACTCGGTATAAAAATCTCGTATTTCCTAGATCGCTGCGGCTTGTAACCATGTTTACGAAGAACACTGTTAGTAGCTGAATCTTCTACAGATGCAATATAGATAGATAGATAGATAGATAGAACGAAATACTCATGTAAACATCCTACGATTGAGCTTCCTCCATCCGCTCATCCATCCCTATTTCTTTTATCTTTCTATGGCCTTCATTCACCCAAGAACACTCGGGACCCACATGATCGCTTCCTTTCTTTTGCATCGCCCTGTTGCGTGTCCCACCAATCTGCAAAAGACGTTCCAACTTCGACTCACAGATCAAACACTGTGCACGAGAAAAAAAGTAAATTTTGTGGAATAGCAACTCTCACGGTCACGTTTGGGTAATCCTTCTTCTTTATAAAGCCTTGTTTTTCTTGCCCTCTTTTAGTTGGTGGGTCTTCGTTCCTTCTTCTACCGTCCACCGCAAAGGTGGAAATAGACTGAGTTGAGAGGGAGAATCCAAAATCTCAAGTCCTTGCAGCTAAAGATCCCATTTTTATCTCTTGTTTCGATCTTCTTGGTTTCTCTCAAGCAAATTGAATTCCCTCAGTTTGCTGAATTCGACCACTGTTTGACGTGATCCTGCCGGTTTTCTTCTGTTTCATGGATATGTTCTCTTTACTGAGAAGAGATGGCGAATGATGATCCCAAGGGGTTTGTAGCGGTTGAATAATAGGAGAGGCGAACAAAGGAAGAGAAGCTATGAGCTTCAGGAGAGGAGGAGAGTTGTCGGCAAGGGGATTGGTGTCCAAAAAATGGACTTTGTTGCTCTGCCTTGGAAGCTTTTGTGCTGGTCTGCTCTTCACCAACAGGTGCCGATTTCCTCTCTTTAGTTTCTTCACACTTTGAGCCTTTTGCTGCCGCCCTTTTGTTTACTTGTCGTAAAGAAGGATCTTCTGCTTCTGCTCATGGTTTGTTGAGTTGTATTTTTTGCTAATTTTTTCTTCTAAATTCTTTATTGGATTAGTTTTTGTCATATCGATCAGTCGATCGCATTTTTTAGTTTCGGATTAGTTTTAACTTGTCACTTTTAGCTGCAGATCAGCCGGAATAAACAATTGGCCTGATACAAATAGTAACACTGATTTGTGTGACAATGAAAACTTGGGTTCTGTTTGGAAATTTTAGGAAGCTCAGGTTGTTGGAAGATATGGTGCCGCAAATAATTTATTGTTATCATCAGAAACTATACTTTGTTCTCAGTTTGATACAAGGATGAGTTTTGAGAATAGGAAGCCGAGCACTCGTAATTTGGCTTGTTTCTTAAGGCAAATGCTAATTGTTACATTTTCACCTTGGTTCATGCCCAAAGCTTGTGCAAAGTTGGTCATATATTTTGGCTAGATAGCTCTGGCTTGGGTCAGGTTGTGTTTTGGTGTACTGGTTTTTCTTTGTTACTTTGCTGATAATGATAAACAGATTGATCTCAAGAGTGTATGTCTTTTTATATCAATACAGCAGCTTAGGTATATGAGTCGTAGCAATTCTGCTTTACACGTTCTCAGCATCATTCTGTGCTTCAACAAGTTACAATTCTTTTGTTATGCTTTTTAGTTTTCGGTGGGACCGACCGAATTGAAATGCTTATGTAGAAAGATGATCATAGGTGCAAACTTCATTCCTTTGACAAATGATGCTTTAACTGTCTTTAGTTTGAAGCTTCGTTTACTTTTTTATAAAATTCTTTGCTTGAGTGTAGCATCTACTTTTTGGCAAAACTATGACTCATCAGATACTGAGTCTGAACAATGGTGACAGTTGGACGATGCCTGAAGCAAAGGACATTATCAAGACAACAGGAACCGGAGACAATAAGATGAATCTTGTTGCCAACGACTGTAATTTAAGAACAGTGAGTGTGTTAACCTTCATGTCATATTGATGTTTCAATTTAATTACTAATATGAGCATGTGGTTATACATGTTGTGTTGCTGTTGGCCTGTTGCATTCTGCTTCTTCCTTAAGCTACTGATTAACCAGCATCGCCATGTTGATGTCTCATGATCACACATCGTGTTTTTTATGTATTTCAGAATGATGAAAAACAAGAGCCTAAAGATATACCCAACAAAATTTCAAATGCACAACAAGCTATACAGTAAGTCTTAGTATTCTTTGTGTAATTGTAATTCTTTCAGTATTTAAGTTTTAGTCATAATGGTAGTAGTACATGTGATGACACCTAGGAGATCCAATTAGTTACCATATGCTCAGTAATAGAACTTTGTGCAGGACACTAGATAAAACAATATCGAATTTAGAATTGGAATTAGCCGCTGCCAGAGCTGCACAAGAGTCAATACTCAATGGTGCTCCATTGGCAGAGACTCTAAAGGCTACCGAAACTACTGCTCCAAGGAAATATCTGATGGTTATAGGAATTAATACTGCATTTAGCAGTCATAGGAGAAGAGACTCGGTTCGTGCTACTTGGATGCCTCAAGGTTCTACTTCTACCTTCATTTTCTTCTTGTTGCATGATAATTTATTGCATCTGATCATCAAATTCTTTCTTTGTTAAAAAAAAAAATACAATAGGCGAAAAAAGAAAGAAGCTGGAGGAAGAGAAAGGTATTATTATTCGCTTTGTTATTGGTCACAGGTGAGTACCTGAAATTCTACTTTCACCGTGAAACATGTTCTTGTAGATTATTCCTTTCTTTGCTCTGTCCATGTTCATCGCTCTCTCTCTCTCTCTCTCTCTGCTTAGTTTGCATGTATATATGCAAGTATATGTGTGATATGCAAACAACATGACTTTTGAGACCTACAGAATTTATCAATAAGATTTTAATTTCTTGATTATGTGGCACAGGAAAAAAATTCTCGTACGGGTCAAAATTTTGTCATAAATGTGACAGCATAATCAATGACCCTGGTTAAACCAGCTGAACCCATCAGAATTAGCAGTTTGAGGAGGGATAGAGGGAGACCTAATAGAACTGTTTTAGAAATAATAAAAAAAGCTTTGGCTGCTCTTATTTTGGCTAGTTATATAACCCTAAATATATAACAATGGCAGTAAATCCATGTAGCTGACCCCAACTAGCTGGGACATTATGACTTCTTGTTTTATAATGAATGGTCCACAAGTTGCTAATGAGGATGTATACAAACTTGGTTATTTGATGAACTGAAGCCTGCTTTAATTTTTAGGTTATTAGTATTACTACATTTGAACACCATGCCTGTCCATCAACCCTATCCCGGATCGCTACATTTGAACATGTATCTTTAGATCGATTAAAAAACAGAGAGAGAACAACATTGAGAATATTTCTGGCTTTCATTTTACTTGATATGATTTTGTTACTTATGCAGCTCATTTTGATTTTCAATCTCACTGCCTTGAGATACTCTAACAGTGCTACCTCTGGTGGAATTTTGGACAAGGCAATTGAAGCCGAACATAGAAAGCATGGGGACTTCATGAGGCTGGTATGATTTGCTCTTTTTGAGTTTTTCTTAACACAATGCAACTTGTTATTATGACAAATCATACGTTCTCTGGTTAACTCACAATTGTCCAGTCATATTCTTCCATTTGGCAACTGGAAGCGTTTTCGATGTGATCAAGGTATACATTCTTGATCTCATACCATAAAATGTTTGCAGGATCATGTTGAGGGCTACCTTGAGTTATCAGCCAAAACTAAAGTATATTTTGCTACTGCTGTCTCCATGTGGGATGCAGATTTCTACATCAAAGTAGATGATGATGTACATGTAAACATTGGTAGGTAAAACAGAAATTTGCAGTAGTTATGTATATGTTTCTCTCTAGCAACATGAAATTTAGTTTTACAAGCATCTTATATCATCATAGCAAGTAAGTGGATTTGCTGCCCAATCTGCTTCCCGGTTCTCAATCAGAGCAAGCAACTTTCTCCAATCTAAAGAAAATACCCGGAGCTACATCCTGTTTATATTTAAATACCCTGCTTGCTTCCATTATTTCACTCTAGGTACGCAGGATGTGCACCTACATAAATTTAAACATTTACATGCACATCCATAGGGAATCATTTGGGACGTGTCAATGATGATCTGCTTTCCCGTTCACCAGAGTCACATGCCTTATATGCTATTCCCCTACCCTTTTTTTTTCTTCTAACTCTATAACTAGGAAAAGAAATATTATTGATGAAGAATTAGGAAAGGAACTGTCAGAATAACACCCTCCGATTGTGAAAAAAAGATTAGTGCCTAATGGTTCCCAGCTCTTACATTTTTTCTTTCTGTCTGTCTGCATTTTCTGGCCAAAGTCACCCATAGTTTCTCAAAAGAATGTGATAATATGAATTGGATTCTGTTCTCTCTGTGGTGACTGAATGATCCATATGATCGATTTTTCCATTTATTATAGGAGAATCTCGTACGTAAATTTGGAGAATTTTGAAATGGCATGTTACTCCTGTAACACTCGATATTGGCTGTATTCTTCAGAAAAGTATATCTTTCTGTCTAAGTATTAAACCTAGTCTTTTTGATGGATTTAGTAAGTTTTTGAAATTTTGCAAGATGAAGATTGGTGATTTGGACTCTTCAGGGGCACATGCAAAAGCCTTGTAGCATAGAGAATTTGTTTGAAATTCTAGTCTTTGTTGTTGACATTGAAAATTTTGCTTCTAAATTAATCTGATATAGTTCTGGGCTTTGTCTTATGTTAATTATCTTTCTGATACGTTCAATACGTAGGAGTATATGCTATGCAACTATCAACATGGTGTAAGTTTCAAAGTGTCTCATGATGATTTCATAATTTTATCTAGCTTTAGTTGCTAGCATCTCAAAATCAATCTTTATTGTCAACAATAGATTTCAGCTTTCTCTTGAGAAAACTTGATACTCTTGAAAAAGAGCATATGACATTTTAGCCAGTGATTGTGATGGTGCTAATGTCATGCTTGTGGTAAATGACTATTGTCTTGTTGTCAAATGTGGTTATGTTGAATCATCAATTTTTTTTATTTTAGCAACTCTTGGAGCAACCCTGGCCAAGCACCGGTCAAAGCCTCGGGTGTATATTGGATGTATGAAATCTGGTCCAGTCCTAGCTCAAAAGTAAGCATGTTTCTTTTTTTTTTTACATGATGATATTTGTGGTTGGCAAGTATGATATAGTATTGGTCTCAACATCAGCTGTTGTTATTCGACAGGGGGGTGAGATATCACGAACCGGAGTACTGGAAGTTTGGAGAGGAGGGAAATAAGTATTTTAGGCATGCCACCGGTCAGCTATATGCCATTTCAAAGGACTTGGCTACTTACATATCCACAAACCAGTAAGTTGCATTTAGCGTGAACTTTTTGCTACATCTTTCCTGCGCTTTGAGTCCATATCTTCTGAGGTGTGCTACTAGTGTGGGAATGCCACATCTATCGTAAGAATTATATTCTGAAATTTGAACTGTTTTAAATCAGACCTCTTATGGAACTTGTGATTCTCTTAACATTAGGCATGTGCTTCACAAGTATGCAAACGAGGATGTCTCATTGGGATCATGGTTCATCGGACTGGATGTCGAACATATCGATGACCGGAGACTATGTTGTGGTACTCCACCTGGTAAGTTATCAATACAGAAGAAGCAACAGCCATGTATTAACCATCTTTTTTGTCCATTCACCAAATGTACTAGTAGACTTTTTTTGTTTTGATCCAAGTCCATTATGCTTTCGTTTAACCTTTGGATTATAAGTTGTGGCTTCGTGCTACATGCATGTGCCGTTAACGTCGGCGGTGAATGTTGAGAGTTGCATGACTAAGAATTCTGCAGATCAGTGATTGAGCTTGGACTAATGCATTAGTGCTATGCGCCGTGCAGACTGCGAGTGGAAAGCCCAAGCAGGCAACATCTGTGTTGCTTCATTTGATTGGAGCTGCAGCGGCATTTGCAATTCTGCCGAAAGAATTAAGGAGGTTCATCGGCGATGCGGGGAAGGCGAAAAGACTGTCTGGAATGCTGTCTTCTGAAAGAAGCATCCGTTCGTTGTATCTGAACATGTAAGTATCCGACTTGGAAACAGGGTCACAGTGGATTTCTTCGAGTGAGGGGCTTTTTCATTTTTCGTTTATGAAAGGATTCCCAAAGCAGCAAGAAAGAGAGAGAGAGAGAGAGAGAGAGAGTGTGAGGGAGCAGCAGGTCTCCCCCCTCCTCCCCCACCACCACCACCACCACCACCACCACCACCACCACCACATTCTTTAGAAATAACTGATGGCCATTGCATGCTGTATTTTGTAACCTATGTTGAAGTTGTAATAAAGTGCTAATGATCTATTCAATAGATTTTCCTGTTTGTTGCTTCAAGATCACGGAGGTGCTTTCCCTTTTGATTCCTTGGGATGCAGAAGTGACCTGCCTCTCTCTTGGTAGTTGACCTGCAGAAGAAAATACAAGGAACAACAAGTCTCCGATTGATCGTTGTCTATAAACTTTACTTGGAAGGCAACTTGTTTGGACGAGTGCACCGATTCATATAATCAATGTACACTAGGATTGAAAATTGGTAAGCTATGCAAGTATAACTAGTGCACATTAGGAGACCATGCCTCAAGAATCCAACTCTCACTCCGATTAAGATGACCGACCGACCACCTTGGCATTATTAAGTTCTTGCTGTTTTGTTTTATTTTATTTTATTTTTTATGAAAAGAAAATTATATATATATATATATATATAGTACCGGTACGAACTGTGTTGACCTCGTTCATGTATAAAGGCAATGGTACCTTCATAGTTTGGCGTGTTCCTTAGAAAGAAAGAAAGAAAGACCTGCGAAGTCAAAAGTTCCGATGACTGCAAAATGATGTCAGAATTTCGACATGGATGATTAAGAATTCCGACATCTCAGTAAAGACGCACGCAAGGCCTCAGTAAAGAAGCACGTACCGGAGTGATCAGGGATGGGTCCTCGACGCACGCAAGGCCTCTCTTGCTTGCCGAAGAAGCATGTACCGAGGTTAATTATATTGTCATCTTTTCTTTTTGGCTGAGGGAGGAACGAGAATAAAAAGAGTTATAATCTATGTTTTTTTATTTTCTCTTGTTTATACGAGTTCATATCAATTTAATCGTAATAGACCATATTCTATTTATTAAAATAATAAATTTTTACCTAATAATCTCTCATTAGTTCTTATTTAATCTCGTGCATAAGATCTAATAATTCAGGAACTATATCTAATAAGAAAATGAGTCCAATGGATATCTCATATTCAAACATCTACTCGTCATTAACACCTGATTATCTAAACCCAATATTAAAATAACCGTGAGTCATATCTATCAGAATTTCTTCAAATTCAGTAAATTATCATCTCTTATAATAATTCGCTCAACTCATCGACTACGAACGTACTAGGCTACTATATCGCAATCGAAATTTATGGCTTTTTGCTACTTCTTGAAGTCTATACTCATAATAGCCTCCTCGTAGGTCTGAGGATCAATATCCTCAACATCCTCTCCTATAATATGTCTCACATATTTTTCAAGAGGATGAGATACTTTGTTGGACCTACGTAAAATTGTAAGTTGTGTGCTAGGTACATGAATAGACTCAAGTTGTGGAATTGTGCTTGAGTTAGGTTCTTCAATCTCGCTCAACTTTATCACGCTCTCACAGTCTCCATCAAGAATGTGTTCCTTCTCAAGGAACACTGCATTCTTAGCTACAAAGATCTTTTGGTCCTCGAGATGATAGAAATAATACCCATAAGTTTCCTTGAGATATCCCATGAACTTACACGGTTTCGTCTTAGATTCCAACTTGTCGAGGTTGTATCTCTTAAAATGAACAGGATAGCCTCAAATCTTAACAACCTTAAGATTAGATTTTTTTCTCTTTCCATATCTCATATGGTGTCAACACGATCGATTTAGTCAGAACTCTATTCAGAAAGTAAGCAACGAATATTATGGCATATCCCTAGAATGAAATGGGTATATTAGTGAAACTCATCATGGATCATACCATATCTGACAACGTGTGATTTCTCTCTTCTGATACATCATTGAGCTAAAGCAATCACATCACATGAGCAATCATACTAGAGGATTATGGACCACAGCCTAATATAATCTAGCTCAAGCCAACGAGCTCAATCACTCACATCACAATCTATGTGTGTATCATCGCATCTCTATGCATCGTGATCGTTTGTCTCGATCTCGTGGGTCCTATTATCACCTCTACCCTTTTGCTGCACCTCTTCTTCGTGTAATTACAACAAAATCACATGCACGTAAACTTGATAGTAAATAAGAAAAAAATAAAAGCTCATAAGCTCCAATAATAATAATCATATCTTATTATACATACATCACATCACACGATTTATGATCATCATAAATCTTTTGTTGATAAGATTAGAATAAATAAGATTAAATATTTCACTCTCACAATGATAAAGATATTAATATAAAATTTTAAATTAAAAAATTAAAATACAAAAAAGATCTGACTAAAAGGACTAATAGGTAATTAGGTCCGAGTGGGCGGTCTTCTTCATGTGGCCCACCATCGCGAGTGCCGTCCATAGATTAGCTATTGCAGTCCACTAACAAGGACAAACCAGAATGGAAAAACCTGTCAAAAGATCCAAGATGATCCATGTGAAACGAAGGCCGCTCGACATGCTATGATTGCTTCCGGTGAACAGGCTCTGTCCACTCAACCACCACGCTTTGGAAACTGCTTTATTGAGAATGGCCTGCTGCTTTCCTTCCTAGCGCTCTAAGCAGTTACCGGTTTCAGCTCTGCGACTCTGTCTGATCTGCTCGCGCTTGGGAAATGGGTGACCAAGCTGAATCCACTCTCATCTCCTCAAACAATCACCAAGTTTTCAGGGTGGTAGGCCTCTCCCTCAGGCTCGCAGCCATACCCCTGTGTGCTGCCTCCCTATGGGTGATGGCGACCAACAAGCAAGCCAATGAATCGTACGGAAAGGTGGAATTCAGCGACCTTCCCGGACTGAGGTGAGTGACTAGCGACGATCCCTTCTGTCCCGTTCTCTCGCTTCATGTTTTGCCACACAGGTACATGGTCTGCATCAGTGCCATCTCTCTTGGATACTCCGTCGTTTCGATCCTCTTCGCATGCCTCGGATGCGTCAACAACGACTGGTTCTTCTTCATCTCGGACCAGGTGTTACGATTAACTTGATCGCATCTAACGCCTTCGATGCGTAAGGCTTCTGATTCTTTTCCTTTTGCAGGTTGTGGCCTATTTGATGGTGACATCGGGGTCTGCGGTGGCCGAGGTGCTCTATCTGGCGCGTGAGGGCGACAGGAAGGCGTCATGGAGTGAAGCGTGCAGCTACTACGGGAGGTTCTGCGACAGGACGAAGGTGTCGTTGGCGCTGCACTTGGCGGCCCTGCTTTGCTTCATCGCTCTATTTCTGGTGTCATCTTACACGGTGTTCAGCAAGTTCGAAGCCCCTTCGGTTTCGGATTCTTCCAAAGGGGTGGGAGAATAGATTTGGGATGTGGTAGGTACTCCTGTAAACGCTTAGCCGTGTCGTCGAAACAAATCTAGTCCTAACCTAAAGTGCTTGGATATCCCTAGGCTTTCGCTATTATTACTCTGAAACGCTTGGCCTGCTGCTGTTGAGTTGCTTTAGCAGAGAAGGCCAGACGTGAAGTTTAATTAGTAGCCCAACATGTAGAGATAGATAGATGATGGAAAGAAAATGTTTAGCACATCTTCGCTGCTTGCTTTCTCAAGGTCGAGAACCTCCTGATGAAATCAATTTCCCTGGCTGATGCAGGGCCGGGGAAGGATATATTATGTCGTGTACCCAAAGACTCAAAATTCTCTGTAAACATACGTGATTTAAATGATTTAGAAACAAAATTTTGCACAATTTCCACAGTATATGGTATGGCCATGAAATTCGATAATATTCCCCATGAATTTTATCTACAAGGATGCTAAACTTTCCATGATTTTTATCTACAAGGATGGCTCCTGCATCTTAGGAGGAGCCAAATGTGTTCTCTCGCCGCTGTAGAGGTCATGTAAAGAAAGAAAACCATCTTCGTCTTTGTGTTCCTCGTAGATGGCAGACATCAATGCAGCTGCAACAGCGAGTCATACATCAATGCCATGAGCTTGTAGCAAAAGGAGAATACAAGCTGAATATAAAGTAGATCATTTCACCTGTAGGTGACAATGTGTTCTTGACAAAAACGAAGATGCCCTTCTCTGTCTGCACCCAGCTTAATCCTCTTCCGAAGGTGTTCGAAAACACCTGCGACCCTATCATTATTTTCATGTCCACCAAAGTAAGTAAAGGTGAACTCTAATTTGTTGACGCCAAAAGAAAATTGATGGTCTCGTTTATACAACTTCCTACCGTAGAGTCATGTCATAGTACTGTCTTATCCTCGAACACAAGGCTCATTCTCTAAGGTGTTCCTGTGAATATGACATTTCTATATCGATCCACGCAGTAAGAATACTTACAGACTCTGTGTATATGGAATCCTTTATATATATATATATATATATATATATATATATATATATATATATATATATATATATATATATATTTATTTATATATAAAACTTAACGTACACATAAATCATCCATCCTTACAAAAGAAAGAAAGATGCACGCTAAGTTCAGTGGCTCATGCCACATCTAACTGTATAACACAAAGAACTTAAACATACACATAAATCATACATGCTCAAACAAGAAAAAATGGATGCACACCGAGTTCAGCATTTCTCAAAAAATATATATCTATCTAACTGCATAACAAAAATGCCCAGCAATTAAATGCAGAAAATCAAACAATGATAAAGAAGACGGTAGTAAATAAATCATCAGCTACATGTTTGTCCACTTGGAGCAAAACAAACAAGAAAAGAATAATTACCATAATTCTAAACTGATCCCTATCGATGTAGAGAAGGATCATCAATATAAATTTCATGCATTTTTGAAATTCCTGTTGTTTTTTATATTCAATTTCCTCTCCTCCCAAAAAAAAAAAAAAACCAATCAATTTGATAAGTAGATAAGATTTCCTCAAGGCAGTTGAGGAAATCTCTAAGCAGTTGAGAAAAATCCTTCATACTGAATGTGTATAACCTCCTTATTGAATGTGTATAAATAGCTATCAAGAGCTCACTATCAAAATGAACTAGACAATTACATCTTATACATTTCATAGTTTCTTCTACAACTTCTATCTTTCTATATTCTTCGTTTAATTTTTATCATGGTATCAGAGCCACTTGCCTAAAGCATGTTCTCTTCTCACTGTCGACTCATCACTGTTGCTTCTCCAACTCCTACGGCAAAAGAAAATGCTTTAATTCTTATCACAATTGCCATTGAAAAAAATCACAAAAGATTATTCCACAACAGGAAGAACCAAACCGAGACCACAGAATCACAAGAAGCAAAAGAGAAAGTAAAACAAAAAGGGAAATCCTAGAAGCAGAGTTGCCACAGAAAACAGAATTCGTTCAGAAACCAAATCCTAACAGGAAAAGGATGACTTGTTGAGAGAGAGGAGAGGAGAGGAGAGGGATTGGAGGCGCAAACCAAGGGGATGCTCCAACTTGAAAGAATTCTTGGCCATCGTGGGGTTGGAATCCCGCCTGCAATTTCCAAAAAAAGCACACGAGCATCGGCACAAGAACAGGACAATCCAACTCTGAAATAACCAACCAAAGAAAGCACAAAATAAAACATAACCACGGATCGTTGGAGGAGAGGCGTACCGACTCAGGTGGAATGATCGAGTTTGGACTCCATCGATCCAGGGATCAATCGCAGGGGAGAATTCTTCGTCACGAAATCGAGAGAGAGAGAGAGAGAGAGAGAGAGGAAAGAAAGGACCGGTGCGTTGGGCGTGGTTCCGGAAATTGGCTGGGATCGGGAGGCGTGTGCGTGCAAATAATTGATAGGAACAATTTAATGGAATAGCTTTGCTATGATTTGTTATTATATCGTGGTCGATGTCGATGTCGATGTCGATGAACAAACACCTCCTCTCCTTTTTATCTTCCAACGACAGACGAGATTCTTATATCACCACCGCTGACCATCTCATTCGCATTCACTGTTCCTATCAAACTAATCGTCCACCACCACAGCATGAAAAATTCTCGACCGCTCGTCATCGGGCTCGCACGCAATTGTCCATTTTGACACACACACACACACACACACGTATTCATGATTAATGTATTCATCAATCTTCTGATGGTTATGGAATTGTGCTGAAGTTGTAACAACAGTGCATGTTATCTTTCCTTGGATCAGAGTCCATGATTAAACTGCTGGCCAACTTGAAGATCGTTCGAGTCTTCCTGTATCTGTACCTATACCTGTGTAAGTATGGCTACGATCATCATTGTCTTGGTTATCTTCTCTGGTATGTACACCTGTTCCTGTACCTATCTCTTTGGTACGTACTATACGTTTATGTGGTGAATTTGATGATTTTCTTTTTTATAGTGTTTCTAGTAATACACCAAACCAGCAAGCAACAATATATATATATATATATATATATATATATATATATATATATATATATATATATATATATATATATATCCAAGTTTGGTTATTTCTCTAATTTGTTCTGCATCAGCAGATCATCTTTCTGCATGATAATTGTTCCCATCAAAGTTTTGAAAAAGAGATGAGGAGGGACATTAATTATTTCAATGCCACGTATACACCGACAAGTATTAATGCACCCACTTTCTGAAACTACCTACTTACTATATATTCATGAACTTGGCGTAACTCAAGTTGCTTCTTCAGCTCAGCTTGCAAAGTGCACAAGGATCGAGGTTAACTAACTTTTTTATGTTTAAACGAGTCGGAGCAGTATTATTGGAGGTGAATTGTTTAGAAAGAATAATCATTGTGAAGTCCACATCAAAGCAGATGAGATGTTCCATCTCCCAAAAAGGTTCACCTAATTGATCCACCACACCAATGCTTTCCGATGACATTTCAATGCAAAAAGAAAAACCTCATCTTTGTTCCTTGTCAATGCATGGCAGAGATGTGCCCCTAAGCATCATTTGTTGGCACCAAACCTCCTCTTTTGAGGGATTCATTCATGGCCTCGGGGGGACATACTCTCCCATCATTCTGTATAGATTCAACCCCTTCCTTGCCTGCTCTCACCTTTCAGCAGTGGGAGAGCGCACACAAAGAAAGAGATGGTGATATTTTATGCGGCAATTCCATCTTGGTCATCATGACACACAAAGGGCAAGAGGAACAAAGAAAGCAAGACTTTCAAGAACAAAAGCCACTCGGCTGAAAGCTCCCCCCTCTCTCTGCTCCCGTCACCTCAGACGTGAGAGATATAACAAGTAGCTGTAGACTCCACTTGTTGGAGTTCTGAACCAAGTGACCAATCCCAACTCCCGTCACCTCAAATTCCCAGGATAAGGTGACACGCCGACTGTCCTATCCCTCATCTCCTCCCAACTCGCAGTGGAATTGCCACCCAAACCAAACAAAAAACTATTTACCATACGAGGAAAAAACAAAAAACAAGCTTTGATACACGTACCCTTTCTGTGTGGTGAAAACGCATATCCATATCCATTCTTCTTCGCTTGCGTCATGTATGCATCAGACTAGATCGATGGTTGCCCCTCGCTCCCCCGGGTCACCCTTGCTTGAGCCTTCCTTCGTTGTCCTCTGGGCATTTGTGTCACTCCGCTACTTCTCCACACTACTTTTTCTTTAATTTATAGGTGATGGTGGGGTGCAATAAAGAAACTCATCCATCTGTTTAGTGCTGCCATCTCAAGAAGCCTATAGACTAGTGATGTCTCCTTTGGTGGACACAAGCCTGATGAAGCTGGGTAACCAGGAGGGAAGGGGTGATCGGAAGGAGGTCCTCAACTTCCCCGGCTCGTAATTCTTGTTTAGCTAGCTTTAGTAGATATGGCAGATGGGTGCGAGTATGACGAGGACTTTGAGGAAGAGGAGGTTTGGGCTGTTATGCCGGAGATGAAAGAAGCGAGTCCCAAGGCTACAAGACCCAAGGATTCATCTCGTGCATCTTCATCTTCTTCTTCTTCTTCTGCTACGCGTCTTCTGACTGGTGCAAGAATGATACCCAGGTCCAGTGCTAACTCGGAACCAAGCGGTAGATCCCTCAGACGATCTGCTCCCGTTCGCATCCCTGAGTGGCCCAATGTTTACAAGCATGGTCAGAGACAAAGCTTTGGAGCTCACGGCTACGAGGATGAGTTCCATCGCCGCGGCGGCAGCCATGAGAATGTTGATGAAGAGGAGGAGGAGGATGATGATCGTAGAGCCCCCCCACATGAATGGCTCGCGAAGAAGATGGCTAGGAGCCAGATCTCGTCCTCCTCGGTCTTTGAAGGGGCAGGGAGAACCCTCAAGGGGAGAGATCTCAGCAAGGTGAGGAATGCTGTGCTTATAAAGACTGGTTTCTTAGAGTAGGATGAGATGTAAAATAGGTTGCTTCCCTTCTCTTTGGCCTGACAGCCAGCATTGAGATTTTGTTGTGTGTTGCGGGAGGAGGAGATGAGATGTTCTTCTCTTACTCTGAAACACCGGGCATGTAGAACCAGTTAACGACCTCCCTCCCTTCGCTGCCATGTACAAGGAATGTGTTTTTTTAGTCTTGCACAAACCGGGTTGCTTCCTTCTTCTTCTTCTTCTTTTGTTGCCAGCGACTAGTTTTCCCTACCATGTGCACTCTCTCTCTCTCTCTCTCTCTCTCTCTCTCGTTTTCAGAAGCGGTCGTATTAATCACATAAGCATATAAATATAAATAAATAAATAAATGCATAGTTGCGTGTTGTGCTCGTAATGCTACTGACAATAAAGGACCCACTACTACAACTAATCAAGATAATAATGTCCTGAACTGGTTGTACAGTCACCTCCATGCGACAGTTACGTGGGTTTTAGCAGAGGTTAACCGTATCTTCCTGAGAATGGATTGGCTTAGTGGTTGCACAAAAGCCAGCCTTTTTTTGCCTCCAATCAGCTGTTTTTTTTATTTCTCGTCACAGCTAGTATACATACATGATACAAATATGTTAGATATGCTTAAACCATTAAATCCCGAACACAGATTGCTGCAGTCATACATGAGTTGCATAGCATGATTTGAAAGCTTGGCTTACATGGCTCGATATCTTAGACAGCAAGTAGGAAGGATAGGAAGGTAGAGACACAAGTAGACGAGCGTTTCCCTGTATATGAAATAAAGTGGACTGAATCAGCAAGCGGTGATGGAATTCCAGAGACGTTGGACATATTTCTGAGGCTAAAGATGTCGATGCTGTTACTGTTGCACCATTCATTACAAGGTAAGCCTTTCCTATTTGAACTTCAATTACCTTTGGATCTGTCGGTCTACCAAACCGAGTCCATGACATGATATATCATAATAGATAGTCGACGAGCAGTGGCTCCCCTGCTACATACAGTATGTGAAAACTTATCTGCATATGGCCTCATCCATCAAAGTTAAAGAAATAGAACAATACTCGTGCATCACAAAAACATGATCATGAGATACCTAATGACTCAAAAGCCTGCGACCTCCAGTAAGCTACTCACAACAAGTTTGTGACAGCGGTGATGCCTGGTGATGCCGATGCTACCATACCATTTCTATCATGGCCGTTTCACAGAGTAGCAGTCGACCATAAATTTATATAAGCCTGACAAATGATGCTCCCCGTCTTTTACTAATCCTGAGAGGAGAGAACAGACAATGCCAGTCAACTCATGAATATTACCTGACCCTTTATACATTGATGCACCAGCACAGATACGAACTCCCATCTCTCAATCACACCGTTACATCATATGACATGCATAATGGTCGCACTTAGCGAACGATGACTAGTGGAGTCATCGCTCGGATGCTCTAACTGTCCAGATAACTGAATGTGAGCGACGAGCTAACCTATAAGGTTGATATGATCTTCAGACTCTTGTCATCTGGCATGGCCGCAAGAAGCAGAAGATGGGGACACAAATCAAATGTATCAGTTCCAACTACATGAAGAAGTATCTGTTGAAACAAAACCAAAATACCTGTGTTCATGAGAAGAATCCCACCTTTCCTTGAAGCTAGCAACTGTAAGACCGATACCTGTGACATCTGATCGATTCCATTGAATGAATGTTCTGTTCGATAGGACAAATTGTTCTTTGACAATTGTTGAAACAGACCATCAAAATATAAGTAAGAGCTAGCTCTATTGTTCTAAGAACTTGTATATCCACAAACCCATATTACTTCTCGGGAACCTACTGCAAATGGATAGAGCTCTGCCCCTCCACATCTGCAGACTTCAATGATTAGATCCTCTGATAATGCTGGTCCATTGAATCCCAACTCGCTTAGCATGCCAACCGCGATAGGCTTGTCGTGAAATATCCTCATTTGGTCCACCGTCCTGTAACGGACAAACTTCTAAACAAGATGTTGGATGTAATGCTTATGTCTGTCCGTTGTCTTTTGGCATGTTCATGCCTTGCACAGAATGTAAAGGGGCGGCCAAAGGCTTAATAGTCCCATTTTAGTTGGGTTGATGGCCTCTTTAGGCTTGTAAATAAAGGTTGTGTCATGTGGACACGTTTGAGAGCTTTTCGGTCTGTAATGGACCATTTTACCCTTTGTTGTGCCACTATTCAGAGCTTGTAAAGTCTGTTTGTAATTTGCATTGTCTATGAAGTGTTTTTCGGACATGTTTGCTTGTGGATCCCGATTGAGGCGTTCTCTTTAACCCGTTCTCTCTTTTGTTGGTCCTAAGGGACAATGGGAGGCTTCGGGGAGGCTAACCTTTGCGGACGGACGCGCGAGGGTGCCGCACGCCTTAGGCAAAACCAGCTAAGGTCGTGACAGTATGGTATCAGAGCGGGACAAGCACTCATAGAAACACTTGACATGCAAACGTGGGGGACCTAGCGGGGCTGCGTTGAGGGCAGTTAGCACACGCGCGACCGTTTGAGGGAAAACGGGCATGGAGATGTAGGGAAAAGAGTCGCTCAGAGGAGCGGGCATCTGAGATTGGCATTCAGAGGAATGGCCAACCCTTCGCGCAAGAGGCACCACGAGAACAGGCAAGCTTGGAAGAATTTGGAGCGCACAAAGGTTGGGATGGCTGAGTTTGAGCTACGGCTCAACGTTGACAACTTTACTTGATGGTGCTCAAGGCAAGCGAGGCGCTTGGCAAAGGACGAGACCATGCAAAGTGGAATGAGTTGCTCAGCGACCGAAAGAGTTGTGCAAAGCTCACAGAGGTGAGGGGAATTGCTAACTCGAAGAATTCGGTACTCATGCATGGGCTTGTATGCGGACGATGGATTGTTCGTGGCCATCCCAAGGCGGTCGAGACTCGGCGCCATGGAGCATTGAAACTTTCTCTTCGACATGCGAAGGATACGTCCGGAGGAGGCTGAAGTGTGCAACGAGTTCAGCATGTTGCTAGGCCTTGAGGGGTGCAGCGGTGGCTGTATTGACGTGGAGGCGCAATCTAGCAAGTGCGTTTGCAAGAGGCAGAACAATGCACAGTTTGTTCAGCAGATCGGAGTAGTCCAAGGGGATGGTGGTCTCCAAAACGAAGAGAGATGTTGCTCCAACGGGACAGTTATCCAGGAGGGATAAGTCTCAGCTCTCCAGAGGGAGAATCATGTGAGACGGACTTCACATGTTGAGGAGGAGTACCTCACAAACAACAACTCCATGAAGCTCGATGGACTGAGCAAGCGGCGAGGAGTCGTCGCATGATCTCGCTTGAGAGAATGCATTGGTGGATGCATTGCGAGATCAAGTGGGGGAGCGACCCAAAGCAACTCAAATGGAGGCACACTTGGAGTCGATATGGAGATCGGACTCAAGGGAGGGCTGACCCGTGGAATGGTGGGCGCGAGGGCCACCATCGACTCAATGCAAAAACGAGGAGCGGAGCAACTTGGGTGTAACTTGGCGAAGTACCCAAGCCGCATGAAGGGAGCCAGCATAGAAGTTGGAACATGGAGCAGAGGCACAGCGCTTTCCCTAGACAGAGGTCAAGGACATGAACTCTTGCAGAGGCAGGAGTAGAATCATGCTGTTCCTTGGGTCCTTCATTCTGACAGAGCGGACTCATCTTGCATGGTGCCAAAGACGAAGGGAGCTTCGGGGCACATGCACCTTATCTCGGAGGAGCATTCGATGGAGGAACTAAGGCGACTCAATTTGCGGAGGCGAAGTTGGGTACAGAAGGCCTTAGCACGGGGCAAGAGGATGCAGGGGCGGGTACTCTTGAAGAATATGCCACAGTGTTGCCATTCAAGTTGCTATGAAGGAAGCAGTGTGCAGCGGAGATTGTGCTGGTAGGGGCAGAGGCCCAGGATCCAGGCAATGGTGCACAAATTACAGCGAAGTCGGTGGACTTCGGGAGCTACTAGGCGACGGACTGTCCTAGAGCGGTCCTTCATCTAGGTGTGACCCAAGAGTGGGTGGATGAAGGTCGATTGCCAAAGGAGCGAACAAAATCGAAGGTGGAGGAGACCCTGCGATGTATTGGCAGAGGCCACACATGGAGGGTTCACAATTCGAGTTTATTCCACAAGGATCAGAATGCAATGGAGATGTCACCAGGAGGCGACATGGTGCAGCGGATCGTGGTGGAACAGTTCGTGGCAATGCGACACACACGACATGTCCCGTGAGGGATGAGATCATATGGAGGTATGATCGGGAGCTACTGGGAGCTCCGCTTTGGTGAACAACACGACGGCAAGAAGGGCTATGGATTCAAGGAGTGAAGGCCATGGTACCGCAGAGGCGGGTCTTCCGGGCGTGCACCGAATTTTGCATCGGATGAAAACCTTGGTCATCAGCATATGGGGGCTGGGTTCCACCAAGGGAAAAGTTCGAATGCAAGTACCAGTGAGTCCCATGAGAGGGACTTGATCATGCAGAGGTATGATCGAAGCAGCTGGAGAGTTGGACTGCTCCAGAGCTCATATTCGCTTAAGGGAGCCCGACAAGTCAGAGGACAAGGTCGAGTAAGCGAACGTTGCTACCAAGGAAGCTAAGGAGAACAGAATCGGTGCAAACTCTACAACGTGATGGCAGAGGCCATGGATGAGAGTTGCAGTCTGTCTTTCCATCGACCAAACGGACTGCTTGGAGAACACAGAGGTGTTGAAGCAGGGGGTCGAAAGGGGCGAGGAAGCGACGATGAGTCCAGAGGGACTTAGCTACCCAAAATCAAGCATCAGTTAGAATGGAGGTGGACTCAGAGGAGTGCCACGGAGACATCTCTACTGATTGTGAAGGAAAGGGATACAGAGGCGAAGCGACGGATAGTAGGGCCATGGGCATGGCAGCGCCATGGTACCGCAGAGGCGGGACTTCCGTGCAAGTCATTGATCCCTTGCTCTCACGGAGGGAGAGCGCTTGGTCGTGAAAGGGGCCGAGGAGGTGGAGCATGCAGAGGCAATCTCCAAGTACCGAGACAAGGCTGAAGGGCAGAGGCCAAGAAACTTCGTAAGACCGGTGTCAACAAGTTTCTCATCAAGATAGCCGTAAGTGAAGGACTTCGGGTCATGCAAGAGTGCACGACCAAGGAACGAAGCAGGCAGTACGTGGTGCTGTACCTTTGCTACTCAGTGGAGTAGGCGGCAGGGTTGATGGAGAAGACGGTACAATCCCAGAGGCGACCTCATCTATCAGAGAATTACTCCAAGTTGGGGTGAAAACTTCCTGCATTCCAGAAGTTCAATGGCATTGAGAAGGTGAATCACAGTAGCTAACTCAACGCAAGGAGTGCAAACACTTCAAGTGCTTCAGAAGTGTGAGCAAAGAGCAGGCGAAGGCCAGTAACCAGCTCGATGCATGAAGTACAACCTCGAGAAGGCGGGCGAAGTCAAGTAACCTTTGCCTTCTCAACTCTTAAGAGAATGGGCGAAACCGAGTACCCCAGTTCTCTTATCTATCCGGCAGAGGAGCTCTGCACAAGTTCAAAGACACTTCGAAGATAATGGAAGACAATAGTTGTCAAATCCTCACCAACGGTGATCAGTGCTACTGAGAGTAGATTGTCCGCTTCATTTCCCAACGAAATGCCAATCGAAAGCGGAAGTGATGCGAACCTACTTGGATGTGACAACTAACTGAAAGAAGAGTCAATGAGCAGATTTTGTGGAGGAAGGACCCAAAACTTCAGAAGTTTGCGAGGCGATGCTCGTTAAAGCTCCAACAAGCATCCACCCAGTTCAAGCAGCATGTGGAAATTTTGAGAAACTGGCGCAGTAAGAATGGTCTTTTCCTTCATTTGGTGGATCCGCAGGAATCAACGAGGATCAATACAACTCAGCCAACCCCACACCAGAGTCAGAGTCATTGGCGAGTTGAAGCAGCATGGCGGATCAAAGGTTCGACTACTCAGAAACAGCAGCGGAGAGCAGCTGGGAGCCAGGAGGTGCATTGCAGCTGGAGCAGAAGATTGAAGACTCAGCAAAGGCGAAGAGTTGCAGTGTTCACAAAGGCTTCGACGAGGACGTCGAAGGGATAAGTGGGGGAGAATGTAACGGACAAACTTCTAAACAAGATGTTGGATGTAATGCTTATGTCTGTCCGTTGTCTTTTGGCATGTTCATGCCTTGCACAGAATGTAAAGGGGCGGCCAAAGGCTTAATAGTCCCATTTTAGTTGGGTTGATGGCCTCTTTAGGCTTGTAAATAAAGGTTGTGTCATGTGGACACGTTTGAGAGCTTTTCGGTCTGTAATGGACCATTTTACCCTTTGTTGTGCCACTATTCAGAGCTTGTAAAGTCTGTTTGTAATTTGCATTGTCTATGAAGTGTTTTTCGGACATGTTTGCTTGTGGATCCCGATTGAGGCGTTCTCTTTAACCCGTTCTCTCTTTTGTTGGTCCTAAGGGACAATGGGAGGCTTCGGGGAGGCTGACCTTTGCGGACGGACGCGTGAGGGTGCCGCACGCCTTAGGCAAAACCAGCTAAGGTCGTGACAGTCCACCATAGGAGATGAACTTACAACAAGAAGCCACTTGAGCCACTCTGCTCCATGAAGCACAAATCACATGTATCTAATGCATTAGAGAAGAAATTATATAGAGGACCACTGATGCACCCATTAGAACTTTCAGGAAGTCTGTTATAGTAAGGAGCAAACCAATGAGCGACTCAAAGTAAGATGTAGAAGCCAACAGAAAAATTGCAAAATGCAACTTATTCTTCAAAGAACATGTTCCACTGACGATTGCAAAATCATATTATCAAGATCTTGATATTTTATGAATTATCTGGCAATTTTTGTCCTCACAACTTCTTTTGTTGTAGTCTTATGATAGCAAGAAAGATTGTTTAGAAGGCTACAAAACTTAACATGCCTAGTGTAACAAATCAACTGATCGGCGGTTGGTGGCGCCAACAAAGAAAGAATGGCATCAATAATATTTCATTGAAAAAGAACCTATATTCTGAAATCCACAGGTAGGTGAACCATGACAAGGACACAGCCAATTTATCAACCGAAAGAATATGCATAAACACTATCACAATATATAATCCAGCATTATAGTGTATCCACGCACCTCTATTCTTATAGGTCAGTCATATCAAATATAATGGTTATTAAGATAATCAGGTAGTTAATTATACACTAGGGACCATCAAATTAACAGTAGTTCCTAGTTTGATTGTTGGTTCATAATTCAATATTTAGTTTGAAGAAAAATCAGTAGAGAGGCAAACGACGGCTAGAGAAAAATATATATATACAATTCTCAGTGGAACCAAAGTGTGTCTTCATGCTGTATCACCCAAGGTTGAGGTTACAGAACTCTAGAAAGATACCAGAGAAACCCATTCATAAGCTAGAATTCTCATTAAGGTAAGAACAATCTCTACAAAAGTGAATCAAGATCGTCGTTGTCATTGGCAGGAACATTAATCATCAATGTTTACTTCTAATTAACATGATTTTAGGGGTTTGAAGTGATTTGCATTCTTCTTTCTGGGTCTAGGATTGGATCAAGAACCCTATTGGGAATACAGATTGGATTGGAGTAAGTTATTAAAGTCATTGGGGATGAATGAATTAGTCAAACTAAGTTTTTTCCTCCGTGTGATGTGCGTTGTGGTGGCCGAATATCTACTTTTTCTCTCTCTATTCTGCTTTTTGTTCTCTCCTGTCTCTCTCATAAGTATGCTGCTGCCGGTTCATGTTTCCCCTTACTCATTAACCTACAACAGACCCTTTTCTTGCCGTTCTTTCTATTCAACAGGTATATATCTGCGATTTGGGATTCAGGAAACCAAATTTCTGCTGATTTGCACTAAAAACCAGAGGAACACCTTTTCAACAATAAATAGACATCAACAATGTCAAATGTTTTGTCTACCGAGACGTCTCCTTCTCGATTAACTTGGCAATGCACGCAGACAGACAGGTAGCGTCGAAAGAAACCACAGAACATCATCAGACCTAGTAGAACTAGTTGATCATCATCCCAATACCCTAATTCCCAGGTAATGGTAACGATCAAGAAGTGGGCGCTCGAGAGTCAAGACAACGAGAGAGAGATGGCGAACGCGACATCGGTCGGGGAGTCGCCCTTACCTGAGCTGGAGATCGTGCTTGGTCGTCTTCGTCTCGACAGTGGCCACCGTCGGGATCTCTCATCCTCGGTGGCCATCGACAGGAGCGTCGGAAGAGAAGCATCGGGCACTATTTTGTGGGAGTCGGGAAAAACAAAGATCAAGTAAGCACGCGCAGTGTGCGTGCATACATGAATATTACTGTATGCACGCCTTCTGTGTGAGGACGTCCAGTTTGCTCCTCACGACATCCAACCCATCCTTCATCTCTTTCAACAAGGCCACGAGTAAATCGATTAGGGTCCCAGACCAAATATAAAGAAACCATCAGAACGGCTAAGAGAGGGGACGAAAACATAGAAGACTGAGTATCCGAGAAGGCACACCTCGTTAGGGGCAGGGCAAGGGATTCCTCGCCGCCGCTTCTCGACTCGTAGTGGTCGCTCATAATCCCACCGAGGACAAGGCGACGGCCAAGGGATTCCTCGCCGCCGCTTCTCGACTCGTAGTGGTCGCTCATAATCCCACCGAGGACAAGGCGACGGCCATGAAGCACCTGGCAGAGGAGGCCGGCGGAGGTGGGATTCCAGAAAACAGAAGCCGGAGTCTTTAGACGAGAAGAACGAGGCACCGAAGTACGGCGGCGGGCAGCGACGCGGGCGAGAGTCGAAGGGGTGGTGTTTTGGAGATTTGGGAAGAATCGAAAACCTACTCCACATGAAGCTTGCTTAAAGCAAGGGTCAGCCGGCCCGTTCGTGGCAGTCTGCTCGGCCTGACCCGAACTTGGACCGGACCATAAGCAGCCCTGCACGTGTATCTTTACGATGATTTCATCGTAAAGATATAATAATATATGTCTGAATGAATATTATAATTAATATTATTATTAAAATTATTTTATTTTTACTATCATATATATATATATATATAATAGTTTGATGTATATAATATAATTATCTTAATAATATAAATTATATTGGACTGCATTATCAAGGGTTAATGGCTTGTTTCAACACTGCGCGTGCCTAACAAGCCATTTAATTATAATATTCGATGAAATCATCATAAAGATACACGTGCAGGGCTGCTTATGGTCCGGTCCAAGTTCGGGTCAGGCCGAGCAGACTGCCACGAACGGGCCGGCTGACCCTTGCTTTAAGCAAGCTTCATGTGGAGTAGGTTTTCGATTCTTCCCAAATCTCCAAAACCCCACCCCTTCTCTCGCCCGCGCCGCTGCCCGCCGCCGTACTTCGGTGCCTCGTTCTTCTCGTCTAAAGACTCCGGCTTCTGTTTCCTGGAATCCCACCTCCGCCGGCCTCCTCTGCCAGGTGCTTCATCCTGACAGGCCGTCGCCTTGCCCTCGGTGGGATTATGAGCGACCACCACGAGTCGAGAAGCGGCGGCGAGGAATCCCTTGCCCTGCCCCTAACGAGGTGTGCCTTCTCGGATACTCAGTCTTCTATGTTTTCATCCCCTCTCTTAGCCTTTCTGATGGTTTCTTTATATTTGGTCTGGGACCCTAATCGATTTAGGGACTCTCCTCAGCTCGTGGCCTTGTTGAAAGATATGAAGGATGGGTTGGATGTCGTGAGGAGCAAACTGGACGTCCTCACACAGAAGGTGGTAGGCGTTTGTTGTGCTTCTATATTGTCACTCTTTTATTCCCGTTTCTTGTTTGCTAAATTCTTTGTAAAAAGATTCGTGCTTTTGGCCATAAAGTTGGGAGCAAAAGAAATTCCTGCTTGGGTTAGCTGAATAATATAATCTCTTGCAGTAAATTTTGTATTTTTTACCTCATGTTTCTCAGTTTGAATTCAGGATGAAAGTAAACCAAAATATGATATATGATTATGATAAATTTTAATGATATGAAAGCTCATCGTGATCGAATTGTTAGATTTTTCTCTGGAAAATAATCAAGTGGAAAGACTTTTTTCAGCATTGGTTTATTAATGTTTTAGTTGTAACATCGTTTCTTTTGCTCCATGAAGTTGACATAGGGTTGCTTTTCTTGGCATTGTCCTAATTTGTGAAGCTTTAGGGAGTTTTTTTGGTTTCTACTTTGTTTTTCTGTCTGAGTTTGTGTGGCTTTATTGCATATAAATGTGGCTTACAATTTAAGTATTTAAGCTGCACAATGATAATCTACGAATAGTTAATCGGAATGCAGTCTTAATTACTTGATATATGAAAATAAAAAAATGATTTTTTTTTTTTTGGTGGTCTCTATGTATGAGCACTGATTGTAGAATCATAATTTTGTCCATTAGGTGAGAGAAAACCAATTTCCAACATCTGAGGGTATGAGTTATCTAGATGCAAAGTATCTATTGCTTCTCAGCTACTGTCAATCTATCGTGTACTATCTGCTTCGCAAGGCAAAAGGATTATCCGTTCAGGACCATCCTATTGTAAAGAGCCTTGTGGAGATCAGGTTATTCCTGGAGAAGGTCTGTTCCTCGCACCAGTGTTATGTTTCATTTTTCTTCTTAGCATCATTTAATTTGGATATTTCCTGAAAAAAATTCTGTGTAGATTCGTCCAATAGATAAGAAGCTTGAGTACCAAACTCAGAAGCTCATACGGGCTGCTAGCAATTTTGTATCTGAGAAGATATCCACCCCTGACGACAAGGAAAAAAGTTTTCAAGATGAGGAAGATCCCCTGAAGTATCGGCCAAATCCTGGCATGCTTGTTAGCAAATCAGAACCAGGTGCCCAGGTAACCTGCTGACAGTATGGTACTATAGCAGCTTTTTGGTCTATGAATGTTAACTCACCTATGTGTGTATGTAATTGGACATGCTGAATTTTTTTTGCTGTTCAACTTAAATATTTTGTGTATGTTCTTTTTTAATTGTAACCTTCCTTTGAAGGTTCATTTAGTTTCTTTCATTAATGCGGTAAGTCCTACTTCTTGCCATATTGCCTTATCGTTTTTGTTCATATGATCCCTTACCCTTCATGCTAATTAGTATAATGGTTTCTTTAGTCTTAACATTCAATCAAATATCATCTGGAAAATAACATTGTCAAGTTCACAAGTAACAATATATCTTTGTTTTATTCACATGAAATGCGAATGCTTAGAATGCTAATATTTTGTGTTTTTTGAATAAATCAAAAACAAATTTTTTGTTATATTTTAGGATGCTGGAGGTGTCTACCGCCCTCCGAGGTTTGCTCCTACAAGTATGGATGAGGATAAGATATCAAAGCAGGAAAAACAGGCCCTTCGAAGAGAGAAAGCATTATTGCGACAGGCAAAACAAAGTACTTATGTTAAAGAGCTGATGGATGACTTTGAAGATAGACCTGAAGAGGTTGGTGGTTCATTGTTTCTTTTAATCAAAATACAACTTACTACGCTTAGTATGCTGACATGTACTGAATCTTATCTGTAGCTAAGAGAAAATATAGGGGCTGAAAGCAGAGAGCTTACAAGATATGTGGCAAAGCGAGAGGAACGTGCCAGGCAGGAAGAAGAGCTTTTCACTCGTGCACCAGTTGCAAAGCGAGATAAGCAAATAGAGAAACACATGAAGAAGTCAAGAAATGGGTATGTTGGGATATCATATAAGTTCCGGTAGTATTCTTTTATGGCCATAAGTAAACTGTTTGGTTGTTATATCAAAAGATTAAATGTTGGACAAAAAATAGCTGATTAAATACATACGTCCCATATTCAACTTATGCAGCTGAATATTTGCTAGGTAGGAGAACATTTGAAGAAGTTCAATGGAAGTTGTTGCTTCTGTAATGTTCTACGACTTACCAAATTTGGTTGCTTTGATTTCTGGTTGTTCTAATCCTCATACTCAGCATAGTCAAAATCTTCGAGCAGAAGAGTGTGTTTCTTTATTAGTAATTAGTAGACTGCCAGACTCACATAAGTGGCAACAGAGCTAAAGTTGTATTAACCTCAATGTTGGCATCATTTCAGCAGTTTTCCTGATGGTTTAGTCTATTTATCTGCTGTTCAATCTTTACGTACTTACTATGGTATTCCAGTCATATCATAATATGTTGTAATTTGATCTATTTTTATTATCCTGAATTTGTTTCTGATGTTTAATACATGGTATTTAACAGATTGCTTGGATTTACTGACGGCTTCTATGACGAGATCAGAATGCTTCCAATGGAAGAGAAGGAAAATTATGAGACCTCTAGTCACATGAATAATGACAAACAAGGGAAGAAATTTAAAAGGCGAAAGGTATATCAAGATAAGAAACAACTCGATCTTTTATGTTGTCTTCTATTTTTGAAACCTTATGTTAATCATTATGTGGTAGCTAACTAGCAAAATATGTCGGATTACTGACTGTTGTTACAAAACTGCTTAGCTGCAAAAACCTGACCAGTCAAGGCTATCACAAATGCATGAGAAAATGTTATTTAGCTTTGGATGTTTAGATGACTTTGAACTGATCGTTGCTAACATCTGCAGAGAAAGCATTGACAAGTAGGGTGGAAGCTGGGAGCTATTTTTCTGTTGCCTAATGCTTGCACTGCTGAAGTTGTTCTGGAGTTCAATGATTTGCTACTTGGAGTTGCTTGACAAAGTAACTTTGATCTGCCCACTTCATACACTTTGGTACAGACTATGGAGCTTTGAGATATCACCTCTTGGTTACTTTTTGCTAGTTCAGTTTCGCATTAATATTTACCGAGCATAATTTAATTTAGTTGGTTATGTGAGTGGATGCTGTGTCAAATGATAATTGGTGCTGCAGGAAACATACAGGCTTTCATTATTCCTTTGTGATTTTGTTCGTAAATGCACGGGTTGATGACGGAGACCTCTGCCTTTGAAACCCGGTTGTTGTCATCAGATGGTCGTTTTAGAGGGATATCTCCAGTGTAGTTATACGTGAATTATGGTTCCTAGCTGGAAATTTGGACATCACTTTAAATGTATTGGTTATTCATATAATAAATGCTGTTCATATCGAACCAGGAATCAAGCCTGTTTCATCTGTCATATATATATATGTATAGAGTGTGTGTGTGTGTGTGTGATATATATATATTTTTAGATAAAATCAATATTTCTTCCCTAATAATTAATTCAACTCGTTCGATCGGTAAAATGACAGCTTCAGAGGGGTGGAGTAATTTTCCTTGTTGTTTAGTATATTACGCCTCCTTTGGGCGCGTAAAAGTTTAGATCAATCGGTATCAGTGGGTGTGATATCACAATAAAGGAATTTGTGTGCTTGGGGTCGTGGATGAAGAAGAGAAGAAGTAATTTGTGTCCCACACAGCTTTAAGAAGAGAAGAAGAAGAAGAAGAAGAAGAAGAAGAAGAAGAGCATAGACGACCGCCATCAAATGCATGAGCATCTGGTAGGTAGCTTGCAAGGCATATCGCCTCACCCAAACATCATTTAAGTTCCTTCACTGAGTAGAGGAAGTGACATCCAGCCGTGGTGGTGTTATCGCTTCCCCGTCCGGAGGTGGGAATCAACGCAAGTAATTTGGCAAAGACGAGTCTGAGTCAGGATCTCACTTAATCCTTCTTTACCACCTAAACTAGCTGTGGCCGATGTTGGTTTCTTCAACGTCAGCCTCATAGCTAAGCAATCTATTAGCTCGCAAAAATTTCATTCCACTCCACGAGGCCAAACGACCGCTTCACAAAACTCATCAAGGATGCAAAGAAACGATCGGAGGTGGGCTGTGATTGCCCGCTTCGGTCCGCTTCAACCAAAGTAGCCGGTCTGGCTCCAGATCGCGTCCCGGACCCGGCTTCGCGTGTGGTGCGTATTAGATGCTGGGCCCCGCCTCATTCCCGCCGTACCAGAACAAAGAGGCCCGCACCCATGTGGGTCACGCTGGGCTTTATCCATTCGCGTGCAAGCGAGGGTTTACACTGCGCACCACCAAAGTTGCGACTCTTAACTCAGACCCATTAACGCCCAACTATTTACTTGCCACCAATTTTGTTTGTACCGAGGGAGACCCCACCACGACCAAGACATCAAGTAAATTCCATGCCACGATCTGGTGGACGTAATCTCATTTTGACTCGAGAACAGTATCGATGATAACGATATACGACCCGTCAATTGCCGCATATTTTTAGACGACAGCCAGCAGCTCTATATAACATCCAATTAAAGACCATCATCAAATGTATTATAAATTGTAATGGGGATAGGCAATGAGTAATGGGATTAGGGGGATGTGTTTACCACGGGTAATGGAGCACATCGGATGGCTTGCCCCCGTGGGGGTGGGGGTGTGGTGGTTGGAGTGGCCGCCGAACCCACTCGGCTTTGTCCTCTGCGAACTAAACAAAAGACCACAACTGCCGCACCACGCAAAGCTCTTGCTATCTTGTCGTCCTCTTTCTCTGCTCGATGTTCCACTGAATGAAGTACGGATCGAGCTGCCAACATGTGAAGACCGGAGGAGCATCCCTCGGAGTCGTGCAACCCACAAAACATCAGCGGCAGGAACGGGAATGGAAAATAAGTTGCATTCTCTGCGGAGCATCCCTCCGTCTCTCTCGGAAGAAAGAAAAAAAAAAAAAAAAGGGTTGTATCCTCGGTCCTCTCGACATCCGGTGAATCAGATGCATAACGTACATGATAATGCTGTCATTTGCAGCTAGACAACAACAAGCTTTACCGAATATACTACTCGTTGGAGATCCCACAGATCGATAGCCAGAAAGTTGCAACATCTGCATGCTGCAAAGAAATGAAAGAGATGTGGTCATATGTTTCACCGGAGGCTGGAGAAACAGTGTGTGTGTGTGTGTGTCTCTCTCTCTCTCTCTCGGTACCAGTGCCGAGAGGTAGTATAACCAAATCTCTTTTTGGCGATGGTGACGACTCAGAGACCGTAGCCCTCCACCGGAGGACACTCAGCGGCTCTGCTGGTCCCCCCCAAGTACATCTTCTTCTTGCCATCATAATTGAGCCGGCAATCCTATAGCCTGTGGGGGGTCACGTTGCCTTGCAGCACTGGAAACCACCACCCACCGACGGAGGCAGATGCAGAGGTTTTGTTCGTGTATTTTATTTTCATTTGGTTGTTCTGTGGAATCAGAATCCAGCCTGAATAATTTGAGCTGCTCAAAGCTCAGATCCTCGGAAGCATTTCTCAGGCTTTGTCTCCTCTCAAAGGCTTTTTTATCAGACCTTTTCTATTCTTTGATGTAAGAAGTGGGGAGCACTTTGGAGCTTAGAAGATTATTATAGTCGTGAATGTGTGACCGTGTTTTGCATCATACTGCTCCAAATGAAGATGATTTGCTGGGGAGAGGAGAAGAACCTACTTAGTGCATGATAAGCTGATAGAGATGTGGCCATTTGGTAGGTCGTGTTTGTTTGCCAAGATTATTATTAATCAAATCATGTCATTTATTGGGCTTCCGGTTTGGGTCATTCGTCAAATCCGAAACGCCTCGGCCCATAAACAGGACCCATAAAGATGTGAGACAAACATAAGGATCTCTCTCTCTCTCTCTCAGAGACCTTTTCATATAATTTAAAAGAAAGAAATATCGAAGAGAACTATACTCATATAATTTTTTTTCTATCTAGGACTAATAAAATTAGAATATGAAATAATAAAAAAATTATAATATCTCCGTATAATTTTACATCACGTGATAGAGAAAAAGTTTATAATGTCTCGATATCATGTTACGAAGCAATACAGTGTTATATTACTATGCTTATAAAGGAAGTGCATCTTATATGATTGACTTTCAAAAACTCAAATGGTATAGAAAATACAAGCATGATGATCTCCCACCCAAAGATATAAATTCATAGATTTCAAAATACAAGCATCTTATAGATTAAACTTAAGCTCCCACCCAAACATATAAGTATGAAGCACATCGGGCACTTATTGAGTATGGACATACATAATCTAATCTTGATTAAGGTTGAAGAAGGATTTTTTTAGTCAATAATACTTAAACTCGGAAAAGATTACGATGGATTACGTAAACCAAGAAATAATATGATAATCTCATCATATTCTTTGAATCAATTCAATTAATGAGTTTTTTCTTTCACACCCCAAAACATATTCAATCTCTAGAAAATTCTCGAGATCAAATGATTTATGATAAGTAATTAGGAAGTCTATCATAATTGAACTTTATTTCTATTAGTTGATAATTATAATAAAAATATAATCAAATCTATAATATATTTTATTTAATTAAATAGATCATATAATCTAATATTCTCCCACTTTATCCATCGATAAGATATGAAAGAATTTAAAATAAAAATAAAAAATATGTTATTTAAAAATAATCTTACTTAATTAGATTCTAAAATTTAAAAAGTTATTTTATATGTGCGTATGAATTTTATAAAAATATATTAATAAGTTCAATAAATATAATAATACTATGTTAAGTCTGATTGGCAACGTAAGTTAAACTAATCGTATGTACCACAACGCTATTAACTCTTCATAATGCAGTCCAATATAATTTATATTATTAACATTCAACTAATATATATATATATATATATATATATATATATATATATATATATGAATAGAATAGTAAAAATAAATAATTTTAATAATAATATGAATTATAATATTTATTCAGACATATATTATTATATCTTTTATTTTATACTATAAGACATTAATCTAAAGTTTTTAATTTATATTAATTGTTTCTGAATTATTTTTTCTAACCAACAAATACTTTATACCATGATGCATAAAACTACTAAGTACTTATTATTTTTAGAGAAAAAAATAATTATGATATGTCACAAATATCTTCAGCAACTTTGCAATTAAATATGATCATCCCAAGTCTTTAGATAAAATTTCACAGTTATAAGGTTTGATTAGGGACCTCAAAGCATGTTATAAAATCAAGTTTTTCAATTGATTATATAATTATTGGAAGTAGATTCTCATCTTAAATTATCTAAATCTCATAATTATGTATGTTATTATGAATATTATTTTTTAATATCATTTAAGATTAATTTTTTAATAAAATTTTATAAGTTATTAGTCTAGATACTTTGATGGCTATAAGACTAATACAATAATACAAAATATAATTTAAAATATTTTATAAATGATAAAATATTTATTATAATTCATAAGTCTATCATCTCAAGTTATTTTTGTGGCTACTAGTTGAATAAAACATAGATATGTAAGTTACAAATGATATTCATCAAGTTTTTTAATTTGATTTACATTGAAACAGTTCAAGATTAATAAAATAATAATTATAATAATTATTAAATATTAATTATAAAGTATTAATTAGAATAAAAAAACTCAAATGATAAATGTAATCATGGTATACATGAATAATGCCTTTTATGTGAAAATAATTATCATTTCATAATTTTTCTTTCATTTTCATGTATTTAATAACCATAAAAATATCTAAGATAATAATTAAAATATCTAAATAACATAAGTAGTTAAATTTAACAATAATAAATTATATCACATGAATAAAAATAAAATATCTATAACTTATTTTCTATTTAATTCTGATAAAAATATTCATCTATTTTTATGGTAATTTATTATTATCAAATTATGGTAGCGAATCTAATATTATCAAATCAAAAAGGAAAAATTATAAACAAAAGATATTATAAAAAAATAATCAATTTCATGAAGGCATAATAGTAATTTTATAGTTAGGAGCATATAGTGAATGACAGATTGAATCTTACCTTCGTGAATGCCTTTGATATAGTGAATGAGAGATTGAATTTTACCTTCATGGATGATGTATACAAAGGATAATAATTCTGAATACCTTTGATATAGTGAATTTTACCTTCATGGATGATATAGTGGAGGAAGTTTTAACCATTTAATCTGTCACCGATAAATCCCCTTTGATAAGAGAGATAATTTGATCGATCGATTATTAGTGTGGCTTATAGGCTCACGAGTGTTAGGATCGAGAGCACTAAGAGGGGGGGGTGAATTAGTGCAGCGGAAATTTTACAGCGATTAAAACCGAAAGCTGCGTTCGTTCGATAGAAACTATTATGATGTAAAAGTTGATTCACAGTTTGTATCTAAGTGCAGTTTGCGTCTAAGCGCAGATTGCGTCTAAGCGCAGTTTGCGTCTAAACATAGTTTGCGTCTAAACACAGTTTACGTCTAAGCGCAGTTTGCGTCTAAACACAGTTTGCGTCTAAGCGCAGTTTACGTCTAAACGCAGTTTGCGTCTAAGCACAGTTTACGTTTAAACGCAGTTTGCGTCTAAACGCAATTTGCGTCTAAACGCAGATGACAGTTTGCAGTTCTAAATGAAATCAAGACGTAAACGTAAACTGCACAGAACCTTGTTCGTAAAAGCGCAGAAGACAGTTTGCAGTTGTAAATGAAATCAAGACGTAAACGTAAACTGCACAGAACCTTGTTCGTAAAAAAGCGCAGAAGATAGTTTGCAGTTGTAAGTGAAATCAAGACGTAAACGTAAACTGCACAGAACTCATTCGTAAAAGCGCAGAGAGACAGTTTGCAGTTTGTAGATGGAATTAAGACGTGAACGTAAACTGCACAGAACTCATTCGTAAAAGCGCAGAGAACAGTAGCTATGTAGGAGGTTTGCAGTAATGAAAAAGTGCTCAAAATAAACGCAAACCAGAGATTTAGAGTGGTTCGGTCAGTCTTGACCTACTCCACTTTTGGCTTCCTCCACCGATGAGGTTACCGACGTCAACTAGAGGCCTTCCTTCAATAGGCGAAGGCCAACTACCCTCTTACAGATTCACTCCTTTTGACGGGCTTAGGAGACAACCCTTACAGATGTTTTCTCTCCTCTCTTTACAACTCAAACTTGAAGAACAGAAGGAGGAGGACAACTAGCAGTTTTGAGCTCTAAGAACCACTGAAAAGATCAAGATTTCGGGTAAGTTCTTGCTATCTCAGTGCTGAATGAGTGGGGTATTTATAGGCCCCAACCCAATTCAAATTTGGAGCTCAAAACGATCAAATCCCGGAATTCCGAGATCAGGCGGTTGCACCTCCTGACTGGAGAGGTTGCACCGCCTGGCAGAGCTCGAAGACTGAGCCCAGGCGGTGCCACCTCTTGACTGAGGCGGTTGCACCTCTTTGCCAGAGCTCGAAGACCGAGCTCAGGCGGTGCCACCTCTCTGTCAGGGAGGTTGCACCGCCCAGTCTTGCTCGAAGACTGAGCTTAGGGAGGTGGCTGGGGAGGTTGCACCGCCCAGTCTCGCTGGGAGGCTTAGCCCAGGCGGTGCCACCTCCTGGCTAGGGCGGTGCCACCTCTTTCACTATTTCAGCTCACTTGGTTTGGCTCCAAACTTGGCCCAAACCAGTCCGAACTTGAGCCTAATTGGCCCCTACTTGGGTTATAGGATTAACACCTAATCCTAACCCTAATTAATGTGCTAACTATGATTTTAAAGACATTTTCTAAGCTATTACAAAGTCCGCAAGTCAAGACTTCTTCTGGCGAGCTTCCGGCAAACTTCCGGCTGTCTTCCGATGAACTCTCGGAAACCATTCTGCGGACTCCCGGCAAGCTCCTAGACTTCACGATTTGTTCTTAGCGAGTTCCAACAAGCTTCTTCGGCAAGCTCTGATCTTTCTCGGCGAGCTCCGCGAACTCCCAACGAACCTTCCGGCGAGCTTCCGAAAAACCCTTCGGCAAGCTCCCAACTCATTCTCGGCTAGTTCCGGTAGCATTCCCGATGAACCTTCGGACTTCCGTCGAACTCTCAAACTTGCAACAAATCCTTCACGCTTGACTCCGACACTTTGTTTCGCTTTATGTCTTCATCGTTATCATAGTTAATCCTGCACAATTAAAGCAAAACTTCGATCGAGACAATTAATCCTAAGCAATTAACCAAGTTGTCCGGCATGTCATTGGTCCCTCGACGCTTCGTCTGATTCTTCGGCGCATCGTCCTCTCCTGTGGCCTATTGTCCAATCGGCCAGTTGACTCCGCAACTCCGATATCCTTGGCATAATAACCGCTCTTCTTGGCCCGATGCCCGAGTCCACGGCCCGAAGCCTTCTGTCGATACGTCGACCGATCCACCGGCCCGACGTCCAATCTTCTGACATGTTCCTCCGGCACAACATGATGTTCCTGCTTTAATTGTCTCATCCTGATCGAAGCATCCTGCGTCACTCAAAACGCAGATTAAATCATAAACATATATCAAGTAGTTTCATCATCAAAATACGAGATTCAACAATCTCCCCCTTTTTGATGATGACAACTACTTGATGACGGAGTTAACCTTAACTCCTGGAGTTTAAACAAACTCGCCCTATCAATATGCCATATTGATAGAACCTTGAATTCAAACTGAATTCAAGTCATTGCAATATTCATTATGAATACTTGCAACACGTCAACATGAACATATGCATAAACTTATGCATCACATGTCATGTCATCAACATATTTTCATCAACATACTTCTCCCCCTTTGTCATCAACAAAAAGGAGAAGTATCACAATCAAGTGTTTGTGATATTGATTCAACTCATTGCATGAAAAACATAATATCAAGTTTTATCATCATGCAGTTTTGAAGCCAGAAAATTTAGCAAATGTTACATCATGCTTAGAACATTCAAGCTATCAAGTTTTAGATATGCAAGTTTTACAGCATACAAGATAGCACTTTTATAACATGCAAGCTAGCAATGTTGCAACATTTTAGAACTTGCAAGCTAGCAATTTAGAGATGTTCAAGAAGGCAACTCTTGCTTCTTGAAATATGCAAGTTGCAAGCTAGCAAATTTTTACGATATGCACGTTTTGCTTCTTGAGATAGGCAAGATAGCACTTTTGTAATTTTTGTTTGGCAAGCTTGTGATGTTCAAGATAACAAGCTCTTTCTTCTCTTTTGAGAAGTGTCATTTTTGCTTTTTTTTTTTTGAATTGTGCTAGCAATCTATCTCCCCCTTTGTCATTGTCAAAAAGAAGGGAAAAACTCTTTACATCAATTTCTAAATCATGACAAAGGTAAGTAATCATTGTTATTTGTGCATCATTATAGTTTCAATGCACAAATTCATTAACATTACATTTCAATTTTTTTTTTATGCACGATACCGAAAAATCAATCATCATCATGAGCATATCAAACATGATATTCAAGCATTCATGATATATCATTTTGGCAACATGATCATAGATATTCAAATGATGGTATCTAAATGTCAGAATTCATTACATCCTATTATGCATGATTATTGATTCCTCATTTGTATTTCATGCATTATTTCATTTCATCTCATAAGAAATATCAAGAAGAGTTATCGGATGATGAGATAAATATTTTATGAATACACGGAATATCATAAGTGTTTCATGTATTCATATTATCACATGAAGCATATTATCATTTTTAAGATTCATAACATGAATAACGTTATTACTATTTCATCAAAATCAATTTCGAGATTCACACAATATCATTAATCTCGATAAGATGGGACAAGCATTTTCTTTTTAAGTGATTCTTTTAACACATCATAAAAAACTCATTCATAATTCAAGTGATTTACAAGATATCATAAATGAATTTATCACTTGTATTTCATCAAAATCGAGAACTCTAGAGATAGAAAATGATTGAAGCATGATTCATATTTAAAGTGTATCTTATGTCGTAAATACGAATCAAGCATTTGTCAAATCTGAAATCATCCTCAAAATTACATTCAATGAATTCATGTATGACAAGCATAGATTTATTGAAAAATCAATAAGATAGAGGATTACATTTCAAGTGTTCATCAATTGTAGCATTTCATCATATGGTAAGATATCAATGCGTAAAATTGTGAAGCAAGATTTTGTTTGATATCTTGATACAGGGCATGATATACACATTTTGAATATTTTAGCAAGTATAGCATTGCATCACATGGTAAGATATCAGCTCGTATGATGCAAATTTTTGTTTGATATCTTGGTACAGGGCATATAGCAATGATAGCAATTATATATTTCTTGGTGATGCAAGTATAGCCTTATCATAGCATCAGTGATAGCAATCAGTGATAGCAACCATATCATCATTAGTAAACATTTCAGCATCAACCATATCAACATCAGTGATAGTAAACATATCAATTCATATATTTCTCCCCCTTTTTTTTTTTTTAAGTGTTTCATCTTAAGTGATCGATTTCATGTTAGCATGCCTTTTCATTTATGTCAAATGAAAACATGCATCAACGTTTAGGATCATAAAACCATCAATCACAAAAATCATCATGTATAACTTAAAAATCTCAAATCTTTATTCTTATGTCAAAATCATACATTATATTTAACAAACAAAGACAATGAAAAATATCAAGCCTTCCAGACAAAAGCCATGTATCGTCATTGAAAAGCAATATGAAAATCATAAAAATATACATTCTTGCTTCTCAAGCACATAAATAAGATTTAATCTCACTAGGTGTACAATCATTAGATTTCTATCTTGCATTAACATAAGACATGCAATTTTCATTATCATTTTCAAAATTACAAGCATGATCATATTTTTGCATTTTCATTATTAAATTATTAAAAATGTAATTTTCAAGAAAATTTAAAAAAAGAAAAATGCATCATGAAAAACATCATGTAATTTCGAAGTAAATTAAAGGCATTTTGATTACCTCAGCGTCGAAAGGCGTAAAGGCGTAGTTTGCCACCTCGCCTTTGTTGATTTTCTCCTCGTCTTCAGAGGAGCTCGATTCATCCCAATTTTTGTTCTTCTTGCGTTCAAAGCAAGTAGTTCCGTTCTTTTTACTTTTTAATTTTTGTTTCATTTGTAGTTTAAGTTCACCATCACTTGAGCTTATGCTCGAGTGGTCTTCAAATGTTCTATGTCCCAAATCCTTCCTGTTCTTTGGAAGGTGGTTCTCAAGTTCTTCATGTGCATTGCACGTCATTTCATATGTGATCAATGAACCAATTAGTTCTTCAAGTGGAAATTGGTTCAAGTTTTTCGATTCTTGAATAGCAGTTACTTTTGAATCCCAAGTTTTAGAAAGTGAGCGCAAAACTTTGTTAACGAGTTCAAAATCCGAAAAGCTTTTACCAAGTGATTTTAAACCATTGACGACATCCGTAAAACGGGTGTACATGTCAACAACGGTTTCGCTTGGTTTCATATGAAAAAGCTCGAAATCATGCAGTAAAATATTAACTTTCGAGTCTTTGACTCTACTAGTTCCCTCGTGCGTGATTTCAAGAGTGCGCCAAATATCGAAAGCCGTTTCGCACAAAGAAACCCGATTGAACTCATTTTTGTGCAAAGCGCAAAATAAGGCATTCATAGCCTTTGCGTTTAAAGAAAAATACTTCTTCTCTAAATCCGACCATTCGTTCATCGGTTTAGAGGGAAGTTGAAAACCGTTTTCAATGATATTCCATAAATCCAGATTTAGAGAAATCAAGAAAACTCTCATTCGAGTTTTCCAATAAGTGTAGTCCAATCCGTTAAAGAACGGTGGACGAAAGACCGAAAAGCCCTCTTGAAGAGCCATTTCTCTCGGGTGTAAATCCGAAATGAGAAATACCCCGCTCTGATACCAATTGTTAGGATCGAGAGCACTAAGAGGGGGGGGGGGTGAATTAGTGCAGCGGAAATTTTACAGCGATTAAAACCGAAAGCTGCGTTCGTTCGATAGAAACTATTATGATGTAAAAGCTGATTCACAGTTTGTATCTAAGTGTAGTTTGCGTCTAAGCGCAGATTGCGTCTAAGCGCAGTTTGCGTCTAAACACAGTTTGCGTCTAAGCGCAGTTTGCGTCTAAACACAATTTGCGTCTAAGCGCAGTTTACGTCTAAACGCAGTTTGCGTCTAAACGCAGTTTGCGTCTAAGCGCAGTTTACGTCTAAACGCAATTTGCGTCTAAACGCAGATGACAGTTTGCAGTTCTAAATGAAATCAAGACGTAAACGTAAACTACACAGAACCTTATTCGTAAAAGCGCAGAAGACAGTTTGCAGTTGTAAATGAAATCAAGACGTAAACGTAAACTGCACAGAACCTTGTTCGTAAAAAAGCGCAGAAGATAGTTTGCAGTTGTAAGTGAAATCAAGACGTAAACGTAAACTGCACAGAACTCATTCGTAAAAGCGCAGAGAGACAGTTTGCAGTTTGTAGATGGAATTAAGACGTGAACGTAAACTGCACAGAACTCGTTCGTAAAAGCACAGAGAGCAGTAGCTATGTAGGAGGTTTGCAGTAATGATAAAGTGCTCAAAATAAACGCAAACCAGAGATTTAGAGTGGTTCGGTCAGTCTTGACCTACTCCACTTTTGGCTTCCTCCACCGATGAGGTTACCGACGTCAACTAGAGGCCTTCCTTCAATAGGCGAAGGCCAACTACCCTCTTACAGATTCACTCCTTTTGACGGGCTTAGGAGACAACCCTTACAGATGTTTTCTCTCCTCTCTTTACAACTCAAACTTGAAGAACAGAAGGAGGAGGACAACTAGCAGTTTTGAGCTCTAAGAACCACTGAAAAGATCAAGATTTCGGGTAAGTTCTTGCTATCTCAGTGCTGAATGGGTGGGGTATTTATAGGCCCAACCCAATTCAAATTTGGAGCTCAAAACGATCAAATCCCGGAATTCCGGGATCAGGCGGTTGCACCTCCTGACTGGAGAGGTTGCACTGCCTGGCAGAGCTCGAAGACTGAGCCCAGGCGGTGCCACCTCTTGACTGAGGCGGTTGCACCTCTTTGCCAGAGCTCGAAGACCGAGCTCAGGCGGTGCCACCTCTCTGTCAGGGAGGTTGCACCGCCCAGTCTTGCTCGAAGACTGAGCTCAGGCGGTGCCACCTCCTGGCTGGGGAGGTTGCACTGCCCAGTCTCGCTGGGAGGCTTAGCCCAGGCGGTGCCACCTCCTGGCTGGGGCGGTGCCACCTCTTTCACTATTTCAGCTCACTTGGTTTGGCTCCAAACTTGGCCCAAACCAGTCCGAACTTGAGCCTAATTGGCCCCTACTTGGGTTATAGGATTAACACCTAATCCTAACCCTAATTAATGTGCTAACTATGATTTTAAAGACATTTTCTAAGCTATTACAAAGTCCGCAAGTCAAGACTTCTTCTGGCGAGCTTCCGGCAAACTTCCGGCGGTCTTCCGATGAACTCTCGGAAACCATTCTGCGGACTCCCGGCAAGCTCCTAGACTTCACGATTTGTTCTTAGCGAGTTCCAACAAGCTTCTTCGGCAAGCTCCGATCTTTCTCGGCGAGCTCTGCGAACTCCCAACGAACCTTCCGGCGAGCTTCCGAAAAACCCTTCGGCAAGCTCCCAACTCATTCTCGGCTAGTTCCGGTAGCATTCCCGATGAACCTTCGGACTTCCGTCGAACTCTCGAACTTGCAACAAATCCTTCACGCTTGACTCCGACACTTTGTTTCGCTTTATGTCTTCATCGTTATCATAGTTAATCCTGCACAATTAAAGCAAAACTTCGATCGAGACAATTAATCCTAAGCAATTAACCAAGTTGTCCGGCATGTCATTGGTCCCTCGACGCTTCGTCTGATTCTTCGGCGCATCGTCCTCTCCTGCGGCCTATTGCCCAATCGGCCAGTTGACTCCGCAACTCCGATATCCTTGGCATAATAACCGCTCTTCTTGGCCCGATGCCCGAGTCCACGGCCCGAAGCCTTCTGTCGATACGTCGACCGATCCACCGGCCCGACGTCCAATCTTCTGACATGTTCCTCCGGCACAACATGATGTTCCTGCTTTAATTGTCTCATCCTGATCGAAGCATCCCGCGTCACTCAAAACGCAGATTAAATCATAAACATATATCAAGTAGTTTCATCATCAAAATACGAGATTCAACAACGAGGAATTATCCGCTTTGGACGATGGACGCACCCTATACAGTTTTATCTTTTCGAAGTATACCAGCTCCAAAAGGCATATTTGAGGGTAAGGAAGATCCGACGGACTTAAGTCCTTAGTTTTCATACTCCTTAACCAACATGGGACTAAATGATCTTATTAATGCTCCATGTGGTAGGGGAGCCAATGACTTATAACCAAAGTGCACGGTTCGGAAGCGAGTTTGCTCGATCGAGGTGTAGGCCTCGATCATTTCTTTTAACGTCAATATGATAAGAGACCACGTAGTCCGTCGACCATTGGTGTGGCCCGTAGGCTCATGAGAAATTATCCACTTTGGACGGTGGATGTACCCATATGATTTTATCATTTCGGAGCATGTGAACTCCAAAACACGCCTCTGAGTGTAAGGGAGACCCGATGAACTTACGAGCCCTTGATTCCCATACTCCTCAACCAATGTGAGATTAAATAACCTTATCCCTCTTCAATCTTCACAAAAATATATAATATGATTAACACATACGTAATCGTGAAGATCAACAAGAGAAGTTCAATTTTTTCCCCCAAGTTTTATACTATATCTTTGAACATAAAACAAAACAAGCTCTTTTTATTCATCTTTACTGAGATTAGTACTAAATTTTTGGCAGTTTGTCTGAATCTTTTTTTTTTATAGTATTTTAGACTAAAGGAGATGAAATTTCTATTTTTTTCCTAATGAAATAAATTAAGTATTTATTTGATAAGATAGGATGATTGATTACTTATTATAATATCTTTCATTTCAAAATTATTTATGATATGATGTTTTTTATTATTTTAATATAAGAATTTATTCAATAAAATTTTATATTAAAATAATTAAAAACTATCATATTGTAAACAATTCAAAAATACTTAAATAATTTAAAAATAAAGAATATTACACTTGTCATCAGTACAGAAGCTTAAATTATTAAGACATAGATCAGTGCGATATATCATGCTCCCTTAAATTATTTATGATATGATGATTTTTTTAAATTATTATTTTTAATATAATAATTTATTTAATATATAATTAAAATTTTTATCATATCATAAATAATTTAAAAATAAAGAATATTACACTTGTCGTCATGTTAACTTAATATAATTCTTTTAGCTTCCGCGAAAATAATAAAACTGTGTACCTGTAAATCGCACGCGATATTTGCACGCTAAGTCGGAATGTCGTCCAAACTGTTCATGTCGCGTGGCGGCGGTGTCCAACAAGCAGTTGCTCGACGCCGTCATCTTCTGCCATGGACGCCACTTCATCATCGCTAATAAATGAAAGCCTTCGCCACCACCGCCCAACCCCCACTCTTTCTCCTCTCTTCTCGAGCGGAGGGGAGGCAAAATGGGAGGCTCCCAGCTGCTCTCTCCCCTTCCGAAACTCCTCGGCTTCATTCTCTTCCTTCTATGTGAGTCCCTCTTTGATCCACGGGTCCTTTCTTTGGCCGTCCACAGATCGCGGATTTTCGCCCTATTTTGCTTAAATTTGTGTTTTTGAGCTGGGTTTTTGACTCAATTGCGAGGGTTTTGCTTGTTTGGTGCGCGTTTCTTGCTGATTCTTGATGTTATTGAAGATGTTTCTTCTTGGTTTACTTATACAAAGGAGTTGTTGGGATTATTTCTTCAAGAAGAGCGGGGATTCTAGGATTACATCGCCCTTGTACGAACTTAGTTCTTCGATCTTAACGTGGTCGGTCTTCGTTTGGATCCCGAGGGTTTTGATGGGGTTGCGAGGGTGCTGACGGTTTGGTGCCGGTATCTTGTGGATTCTTGATGTCATTAAAGGTGGATTTTGTCGAGGAAGGAGTTCTCGGGAGCGAGGATCCTAGCGTTACATCGCCTCTGCACTAATTTTAGTTCTTGGATCTTGATATATTCGCTCTTCGCTCGAGTTTTGAGGGTTTTGATGGTATTGCGAGGGGGTTGCTGGTTTGGTGCCGGTATCTAGTGGATGCTATTAAAGATGTCTCTTTTTGGTTTACTTTTGTCAAGAAAGGAGTTCTTGGGATTAATTCTTCGATAGAAGCAGGGATTCTAGCATTACGTCGCCCTTGCACTAGTTTTAGTTCTTGGGGTTTGGCGTGATCGCTCTCATTTAGGACTGGATGCCATTGCGAGGGTTTACTTGTTTGGTATCCTATATAATGTGCTACTTCCTTGCTTTAACTTGATCGCCAAAATGCTGAAGAATAAATCACTGAATGCCTTCTTTCTATTCTAGTGTTATATAATTATCTAGCATGAGTTGGTCACATAAAAAGTAATTTTTTTGCAGTCATTTGCATATTCCGCTTCCACTAAAATTTTCAAGACTATTTTAATGCACTCTATTGTAGCAGTGTTTTTTCTTGTTCATGCTAGGCATTTCATCATTAGCAGAAACAGCATCTTATTATAACTTATGGCTAACCTTTATGAGTCAGGGCTGCAAGAATTCTACAAATTGGAGAACGTACTTCTTCATAGCTTTGCGCTGGTGAATCAGCAAAATGAGGAAAAGGAGAACACTTTTATGCTTGCTGCTTCTCCAAATAGTGCGCCACAACCTTTCCTTCCTCTTCTCGCACCTTCCCCAATGGGGACACCATTTTTCCACAACAGTACTCCAAAGTTATCAGGTTTTGACAGTTTCATTTAAATTGGCTACAATAAAGTTAGCAAGTAATTGTTAGGGTCACATGAGTTGCACTTAGTCTTACTTCCTCTTTGCAGGGCGGTGCACATTAAACTTCACTTCAGTTGACAGTTTAATGAGTACAACTGCTGTTGATTGCTGGACCTCTTTTGCTCCTTTCTTGGCCAATGTAATTTGCTGTCCTCAGTTTCAAGCCACTCTTACTATTCTAATAGGGCAATCAAGTAAAGAAACAGGGATGCTTGCTTTGGGTTCTACCCATTCAAAATATTGCCTATCAGATATTCAACAGATACTTGGAAGTCAGGGAGCTAGTAGTGATCTTCAAGAAATTTGTTCAATCCACTCATCTAACCTTACCAGAGGATCCTGCCCTGTATATGATATCAATGGGTTTGAGAGTGTTGTCGACTCTTCTAAACTCCTGTCTGCGTGCAGGAAAGTCGATCCTGTTACTGAATGTTGCAGTCAAATCTGCCAGAATGCAGTACTAGAAGCGGCAAATAAGCTTGCCTTGAGAAATGGTGAATTGATGGCAAGCTTCTCTATCAGTAATAGTTTAATTGAGCATTCATCTAAAATTGATAGTTGCAGAAGCATCGTCCTTAGGTGGTTATCTAGTAGACTCAATACAGCATCTGCCAAACAATTTCTGAGACGGCTATCCAACTGCAATGTCAATAGAGGTAATTTCAAAGGACCGTCTCTCTCCATTTTCTTCTCTAAAAATACTGCTCCAAATCATTGATTAATGAACAACTGCATTTTCCTTTCTTCCTGAGTTTCTTCTTGATGGTCACACAGTATTTCACTAGCTTAAGTTCAATTTCTTTAAGATTTTATGAATTTTCTTGGAAAACTTAGTTGGCTTGACCCTAGTTGATTAATAAAACAACAAAACTAATGCTAGAGCAAAGTTCTCCATGTGATAATAAAACACTAACCAGAGAACAAACACCATTAATACATCACATCTTGCTCATCAACATTTTGAACTAGATAACAAGGACAATTAGTGCCTGATATTATTCTGACAAACTAAGATCAACTGTATAAATAATTGCTTCAAACACTTGGTCCAATCTGACTGTGTACCTTGAAATCATCCTTTTTCCTTGGTTGTGCCCATATGCCTTTTCAGGCATCCTCTAGTATGCACTTGAAAAAAATTGATTCCTTGAACCCTTTGCAGTCACCTGATCCTTGACGTAAAAAAAGCACTTCCATTTATATGATCTCATATCGCCAAGGTTGTCAATTCACTTCCTATCTACGATCTTAAGAAGATCCATATACTCAGATTCTAGGATTGTAAATCCTGCAATGTTTGAGAAATCATTGATGGCTAGAGGTAATTGATGCATGGCAACTTAGCTAAGCATAGAAATCCTTGACAGCTTTCCGTTTTTTGTTTTGAATTATTGGACATTAATCCTTGACAGCTTTCCATAATTAACAACATAAAAATCCTGGACTGTAATCTCATCAAGGATTTAAATATCAGTTTTATACTGGTTTCAGTAACTTATATGACCAGTATGATGTTAGGATACCGGATTATATACTAGCCCGTCTCACCTGAAATTATCAAATAAAATAATAAATAAGATAAAATCAAACTAATGTGTACTAGTATAAGCTATATATTTTGGTATCATGCAGCCTGGGATATCATGTTCGGGTCACAGTCTATATTCAGAGGTGTACATTGATTCTCAGTATTGGCAGGTGCATTGTGGGTACACCCTTTTGTCAGTAAGTTGGTTAACCAATATATAACAATGAATGTGTACAAGACTTGACCCATATTTAAAACCTTGAATGTCATAATTAAAGAAAAAAACTCATCAATAAGAAACTCCTGACCCAGATTTTTTTGCAGTACTCAGTGTTTTGTCAAGGTTAGCTTTCTATTATTTAAGGAGATATTGCAACTACTTGAACCTCCTGATCACTCTATGAATCCTTAGTTGGTAGACATACAGGTAACAAATATTTTTAGACTTCATTGAGGCTTCCACACAGTAAATCAAACTAAAAAAGCGCTCAAAGCCCATGGAAAGCATGAAAAAGCCATTAATTCCATAGCCACCATCGCCTAGTAGCAACAAAGGGAGGCCGCAACAGCCTATGGACAAAGGGGAGGAAGGAAGAGAAAAAGGATAAAGGAGAGGAAGACATCAACCAAAAAGAGAGAAGTGGAGGGGAGGAGACGGGCCACAGGGACGGGAGAGACGATTGCCCATAGATAGAGGGGGAGGAGAGAGGATAGAGAAGAAGGGAAGGGAAGGCAGCTTATACAAAGTGAGGAAAGTAGAAGGGGAGAGGAAGTAGAGAGGTGTCTGGCCATTAACGGAAGGCAGGAGATAAGGGAGAGAAGAGGGAGAAAAGAGGAGAGGGTAGAAAAGACTGGAGGAGTGAGGTAGTTGGATGGGGCAGCGGTTCATAGTCACATAGGATAGAAGGGAAAGAGGGGAGAAGAGACAGGAAGAAGAGGAAGGAGAGGAGAGGAAGATGTAACTAGCAAACATATTGATAAGAGGTAGTAAACCTTTGCTCAGTGGATGTGGCTGGGCAACAACCATCCGCTTGAGAGATCTTGGCAATGATACCCAGATTGGATTGCTAGAATGGTTTACCTTTAAGCAATAATATCTTTTGCTATTTCCTAAATGATTTTTCTGTTGGTTTCCTGTTCTGCTCAATGTGCTTCTATTCGTGCAGTTTGTCCACTGGATTTTCCAGATACCAAGGCTGTTGCAGAAAATTGTGGCAATATGATTAAAAACAATACTACCTGCTGCCATTCTATGGAAAATTATGTGTCCCATTTACAGAAGCAAAGTTTTATAACCAACTTGCAGGCTTTGAGTTGTGCCACCTTGCTTGGTCTGAAATTGCAAGAAATGAATGTTAGCACAAATATTTATAGTTTGTGTCAAATAACTCTCAAAGATTTTTCACTCCAAGGTTAGTGCCATCAAGGTTTTTGGTATAATTGTAGAATCTACTTTTTCTTCACATTTCTACTTGGGATGAAAGGTGGCTGATAGTGGAAACTTCTATAGAATTTCACTTCTAATAAACTAATTTTCTTTTTTGAATTGCTAAAAAGTCATACTGATACCATTTTATTATCCTTTTCTTTGGATTGTGCTCGGTTCTTGGAATGGCAAAGCAGTTGGAACTCAAGGTAAAATATACAGTTCAGTCCTCCTGTCATAATTTTCTTGTTTGCTTGCTGATTTCTTTTTTTGTTATAATTTGTTTATGAATGAATTTAGGAGCTAAAAATGTGGTTCTGTTTATTATTAATCTCTGTAGCTTTGGCAGAGCAAACTGTCTTGAGATGCTTCAACTTTCCTGCATAAAATGATGCCCTATTAAAGTTGAGCAAGCTGTAACATAGACATGTGCTGGCTACTTATGAGCAGTTTCCTTTGTATAATTTGTAAGGTCTAATTTCTGTGTTACACTGGTTAATCTGAATTGTCTGGAAGACATTACAATGGAATCAATGATTTAAAGTTGTAATGGTCTTTTATTAATGCTTAGAACTAGCATGTGTAACTGATGCCTAAAGTCTATCACTATGGCTTTGTGAATGATAGCTGATTTTACTAATTCATTTAATTGGTCAGATACTTATAATATGAGTTTTCCTATAACTTTGGCAGTTGGTTTTCACAATGATGAATTAATGCTCAAGCGTTTTAGTCATGTTAATGGTCTAATATCTTGTGCGACATATGTTTAGGGAATTATGTTGTATGAGTTAAGATTAGTGACTTAATTCAGAATGAGAAAGTTGATAGATGCGTAACTGATTGATAAGAGTACTAAAAGGAAAAGAGATCTAAAATCATCCCTGTTCGTGAATGTAATTCCATGATAAAATGTCTTGGTTGCCTTTCTTTGCTTTAGATGCTTTATTTTCAGAATATATGAGAAACAGCAGCTCTCTGTTAAATCCATATGCATATTTGCATTCTCCTAATTAGTGCAAATGTACATCAATACCATTGCAATACAGAAGTTGCTATTAATATATTATGCTGAAAAAATGATTGACATAAAAGAATACAAAATGAGTGAACACAGTTGAGAGTTCAAACTCGTTTTTGATAAGATTCTTAGAGGAACATACCCAAGAGTCTATCAAGTAGAAATTAACCTTTGTATAGACTTTAAAAAGTCCCACGCCCAAACTGGGAGTACATGGCTACATAAGATCCAATTTTAAGGGATATATGATCTTTTGAATTTTAATGCCTGTTGACTATGGTGACTTCATCGGCAACTGAAGTAGCATTCATGAGCAAGAAAATGCTTTAAATTGGACCCTTGTTTGACACTCTGAATTACCCTCTTAAAATGAAGATGAAAATAAATAAAAAATTTCAAAGTACTAAAATGTACATATTTAGAACTTGAAAAAAGTTGGACAAGTCTAAAATCGAAAGTTGAGTATATCATGAAAGGTCTGATCATCTGGGCATGATAATGGAGCCATTTCTTCTTCTTTTTTTTCTTTTTTTTTCCTTTTTGAAGATGTTGAGCTACTTTCTACTAAGGCACATGTGCCACAGAAGAGTGACTTGGTAATCGTTTATTAGGCTAGCTAATGGTCAGTGATTTCCACCTTGTTGTTCAGTGTAATGCTACTAGTTAGGCATAAAGGCAGCAATGGGCATCAACGCTACTAGTTTGGACTTGGGAACTATGTTAATTGTTGAAGACAAAGGTGACCCAAATTACCAGATTGAGATGAAACAATTCCTGAGAACCACATCTAAAATCAGACAATCCTCAATTTTAACCACCCCTTTTAAGCCTTAAATAATTGCAATTACACATGATACTAAGCTTACTCTTTTTGATAATTGTGGGTACTCTTCTTTCTTTCTTGGCTGTGTACACAGAGAAATGAACTCTTGTTCAGTAAAATGATTTAATTTGCTGATATTTGATATATTTTGTAGAGTCTGGATGCCTTCTTCCAAGCTTGCCGTCAGATGTAACTTTTGACCCATCTTCAGGGATCAGTTTCACTTGTGACCTGAATGACAACATTGCAGCACCATGGCCCTCTGCATCTCAAATATCATCATCTTCATGCAACAAGTGTATGCAAATCAATTTGTCATCTAACTTTCATGGCATCATTTGTTTATGATCTTGTTTTGATTTGCTAGACAATGGTAGGTACTTTGTCTACAATTGTATGCTCAAGAGGTTTACCCTTAACGGTCAAAGGTTCATTGCATCTATTTGGAAGAGTTTTCAGTGATAAACACATGCTGACTTGCAGTGTCATAGACTGGTCCGAAAGTCTTCTATTGTTGTTATAAAGATGTTTCTGTTGTTAACCAAACATCTCCTGTTCATTAAGGAAACTTTAAAGAGTTTAGTTTACACAATTATGGTTCTTTTTTTCCTTGATTTTCATCAATTCAAGCCTTTCTACCCCCTCTTTTCTCCCTTCTATTACATGACTTCCCTTTTAGGAATAAACCTTTGACATGCTCTTTTGATTTTGGCAGCTGTTAATTTTCCAGCACTTCCAGCTGCGACATCTTCACAGTTTGGTAAGATCATAACTTTACTGTCGATGCTTGTTTGTCAACTATTTGTGCCTAAAGTGATTCTCATGTTTAGCATACTATATCACTTAACACATCTTTATACTTTGTTAGAAACATCTTTTTAACTTTTTTGCAGATTAATCCTCAGCTAAGGTTTCTTAATATTGATCGGCAGTTATGGTAGTGGATGCTCGGTTCCTCCATAAAAAGTTTTGATGGCTGTAGTTGTTGATGCTTGATGGTGTATTTAGTGTTTAATTTAGTTTTTTTACCTACTATGGTATTTGCTGTGAAGTCCACAGCATTGAATACCATATTCAAATGAAGGGTTCAGGAAGAGGTCTTAGTTCTTGGGTTTATGAATCTAGTTTCGTCTTGGAGTCTTCTTAAGCTGAGTATAGTTAGGTTCTCTCTGATACATTTTACAGGTCAAGTTAGTCTAAGACAATGGTTAATTGTGGACTTTGAAAATGAATGTGGCTAGTTGCATGGTAATCCCTTGCACTGAGCTTTATCGTAGTTGCAAAACAGCAACTGGAGGACTCAAAACAGGCTCGGGTGACTGAAGTCCCTTCTCAACTTGTCAATCCTATCCCCTCACCATGGTACAAGGGACACTAGAGATGGGATACCGATCAGAACTAATTGGTTAAAACAATATTGTCATCCAAAAACAAATTTATCCATTCCAGCACTCCAACTTTTCCAAATTGCTGATGACTGGTTTCCGTCACTTTTAAATAAATTGCTATGCTTCAGTCGCAGTCCTGATATTTAAGAAGCAATTTCTCAATTTGACAGAGCAGCAGTCTAGCTACAAACTCGTCTTCTTTCATCTGAGAATTCCAGATATACAATTAAATTCTTAGCTGAAGTTTAAATCATTATTTCACAGGTCAAACTGTTTATTTGGTTGGATTCACTCATCTTTGTCCAACTTGTCATTCAGGCTATTTCTTAGGATTCATCTTTCAGAATAGTTCTCTGATTGCGTTACAAACTTTAACACTTGCTTGTCTCAGGTAGTTGGGACATTTTTACCTTGTTGTTTTGTGGAATGCTTCTTACATATTGATTTCTTTGTCAGGTCTAATTGCAGCAGATATGATGCTTAGAGTGGTCTTTTCTTTATTATTGTTACTTGTGATACTGCTGTGATATGCTTGTGCTCCAAGAATGGTAATTTATAATGATGCCTCCAGACATGTTCATGCTGGTCTTCATATCGAACAGAGGTTAGCCTTTGATGGTGGGACTTCCCATCATCTTCAACAACATGCTGCATCTGTTAGAAATTTTTACATCCATATTTTTGGTTCCCTGATTGTTGCGATCAGCATAATATATCTTTGTAAGATAGAAAAGAAAAAAGTTTCATGAAAAGGAGTGTCCATGTAATTAATTACAATTTTTTTTAATCTCATTGAAATTTCTTCTATGCTTATCCTGAATCCTAGATCAGATGTAATCTACATAACTGAGAATGGTCATCTCATATGTTAGAATTTATGGTAGCTTTCTTGCATAGACCGCATGAAGAAGCTAAACCCGGCCAGTCTAGGTGAGTAACTTGTATAAATTTCTTCTCTATGCAATTAAATCTTCAATGTAAATGACCATGTAATACTGTCAAATAAATTGTCATTTTCTGAGTAGTTGAATTTATGTATGTGTTATTTTGTTGAAAGTCCAAAAAATGTTATCTTGTTTGCTGCTTATTGGTTTCATGTATCATCGGATAAAGTTTTGCACAAAATGGGGATAATAAAGTGTTTTTTTTTGTTTTTTCTGTGGTAAAAAAATTAAAGAGTAAGATTTTCCACAAGGTCATCATTTATATGTACTGATGATTAGAACCAATGTATAAAAGGTGGGTGAATGATATTGAAATCTGTAGTTCATCTGGCAACTAATGGAAAATGCTGTAGGAAGTGTGGTAGTGTGTGTCACATGAAAATATGAAAGATTTCTGCACAGCATACTAGTGCAAGAATTCTTTACTTGTTTGGAATTTTTAGGTTAGCAATTTTTTGTTGTATTGGTAGTTACAGTGGAGAAGCTTCAATTAGTATCATCATCCAAAGTATTTTGGCATTAGAGAATTGTTATGACATAATGAAGTGGAGATGAAGGCAACCATTCCAAGAAAGTCATGGGTTTGTCACAGGTATGTTAAAATATCAACAGTGTCACTTCCGATACGGTTGACACTCTCCCCCTTTCTACCGGCTTCACATCACTTGACCTATATAATATACACAAACCCACACCCTCTCTCTCTCTCTCTCTCTCTCTCTCTGTGTGTGTGGGAGGAATGGGAATAAAAAGGATTGCACCGACATCTGAAAGTAACGCACACCTAAACAAGTCTTCATCATCATCGTCGTCGTTGATATGTCGGAAACTAGGGGGTTCTACTCAATTCCGATACCTCCTCGAGTATACTCTGCAGGTTGGGTCTCCAGCACCGGTCCCTGTTCTCGGTGCAAACCCCACCTATCGTTGCGATATCCGCAAGAATCGTCTTGAGCGGCAATCCCTTTTCGTCCGCTTGATGTAGCAGCTCTTCCAGTTGCTTCTTGCTGATCCTGATCTTGATCTCCGTGGAGGCCACCCCTTGTTTCCGACATATGGATTTCTTCCAGTGCAAGAATTCTTCCAGTTCCTCCTTCGCCGGCGGGTTTGCGGATGCTGCAGCAACTCTCTCGGTCTTTTCTTCTTTTCGACAATGTGCGGGACTCGGGAGCTCCGCCGCCTCCCATTCCTCCTCGCCCACCCACGAGATTGGCTTCTGTAGATCGATGCAGTTCCCCATCTCTCTCTCTCTCTCTCTCTTCTTTCGAAGGCGAACCGAATTGAGTCACTTAATTTTCTTCGTGGTACCGAAGCTTTCCGTAAGCGGGAGACGAAAGAGCCCAAGATTCGGAAGAGGCACCGAGAGGATAGCAGCTCCACGCTTGCCGATGGAGATCCAGACATAGGATATAAATGGGAGAGTGTGTGACCCACTGTGATGTCCACGTGGCATACTGTGGTTGGTTTATAATCGAGCCTGCCTGCCAGCTCGACTAAAGTTGACCTCTCCCAACCAATAAGAATAGTTTCTATCCCCACTTTATTGGGTTTTAGTTTTACCTACCCGGTCTTGTAATTGGAGGTTGCGTCACGTCGACTCTGGGTTCCCTTCACTGGCGGTGGCGCACGCGGGAGTCAGGTGTGAACGGGAGATCGCTAGGAATGATTCTCACCACGTGCCGCGCACGTTCTCCTTCTCGACCGCCCTCACGTCGACTCGACAGCTCGCTCCATCTCCCTGTCACGGAAAGTGGGGTTAAAAAACTGCCGGGGGAACCATCTTTCTCAATCTTAAAGCATTAGCCGAGAGATAGCGTCCTGCGATTACCCGCAGGAACTCGGGGTTCTCCCAGGTCAAGGGCACCGATCTCAGCGACATACATCGAGCTCTTGGTGTGCACGGCAAGGGGATCACAACCCCTCGTGGAGAGGAGGCGGGCTCATGCCGGTCGTAGCCCAAAGCAAAGCGAGTAGATCCCATCGTTCGTCAAAGTCAAACATCATGTTCTTGTTGCCTTCAAAGCATCATTCTTTTTATTCATGGATTAAGATTATCGCCTTCTGATGTGTTATGGTACCTAATTGTTTGATGTTAGAGGTTAAAGAAGACCTCTAGATATCTTATGATATCTATATTTGTTTGTTTGAGAAAGAAAACAAGGAGAAGGAAGAAGGCAATGATCCAGTTCGATTATGATGTCAGGTTGGAGGCACTCGTAAAGACGTACTTAGATATCTTATTTCTCATACTCCTCACAATTAGTGTCAATCAAATTAATGTGGTTGCCAATGGCAACGGAGGTCCAAATCAAACCGGCACGATTGCCAGAAGGGAATGCATGCATCGAAGCCATCACCAAAAATTTCATCTCACTCGCAAAGAAAACAGCAAACAGGGCCTGCCCGTTCACTGTTCAGTATACTGTGGTGCCTGTTCCAAAGTAAGCTTTCTCGAAATGGAGAAAGCCACCAAGAATATATCTGCCAGCACCAGCACCAGCACCAGCACCAGCACCAGCACCAGCAGCAGCAGCAGCAACAATTGGTTTCTTCATAAAGCCTGATTAAACCCCCTGTACATTCCTACACACTGACAAGCTGGAAAAGAACCCCATGTATGATGACAGTAAGATTCAAAATGTTGTTTTGATGCCTTCTAGTCTTCAAAAAGCTTCTTTGCATCCTTTCTCAGCTTCCGGTACCCGTTTCCGGGAATCTTCTCTCCCTTACTCGTATCTGAAACGTCCACTGCGGAACAGATGCTCGAAAGGAATCCTCCACCGCCTGCCACCCTCTTGTTATTTTTCTTCTTCTTCTTCTTCTTCTTCTCCTTCTTTCCACTTGAGCCGCCGCCCGACTCGTTGCCGCAGCTTCCGCTGGTCGATGCTGTATCTGCGGTCACTTTGTTGTGTTTCTGTTGGGAGAAATCATTGTGGACCAAGTTGAGCCTGCTGCGGAAGTAGTCAATCTCTTGCGACATCAATGAGGCTATGGTCCCTCGAGCACCGACCTCGACCTGAGACGGCGTTGACATGGCCTCGAGGTTGCAGGAACTGCTCCTAGTGTTTGCTTTAATGGCAGCGTACGGAGGGAGGGTGATGGTAGAGTAGCGTAGAATGGTGTTGCGGTTTGGTGGGAATTGGTTTCTTTGGTGCTTTGAGGTGGTTGGTGGAGGGGCAGTCTCCGCGTGCGTGCCTTCCACATGAAGCATCCAATCGCTCGTGTATGCAACGAACGAATCGAACTCGGAAACGACAAAGAGTTCACGTTGATTCCATTAAACACGATGTTGGGAGGACTCGCGGGGTGTCGAAAGCTTTTCGCATGAGATGAGTGACATGTTTCTTGTTCGCAAGAGCGTACCTAATCCTGGAATTTCTATCCAAATAAATGTATAGGTTTCAATGAATCCATCTTCCATTTTCTGAACTCTTTTTTATGTTCGAAGTGAATTAAAATAGGCTCTTAAATTAAAATGGGGATGTTATGATGCATCCATCTGCCATTTTGAACTTTTTTTTTTAATGTTCGTAACGAATTAAAATAGGATGCTCTGAGAAGGAGGAAAGGGTGGCTCTTATTCTTCTTCTTCATCTTGATGAACCAGAAAACAAACAAGTAAAACTTTCAAAAAAGGAAGGGGCATTCCGAGAATCGAACTCGGGACCTCTCGCACCCAAAGCGAGAATCATACCACTAGACCAAATGCCCTTATTTTTGTATTATTTTTAATCCATAATAAATTAAAATAGATATCTAATAGAATAACGAAAAAATAAAATCGGGGCATTCCGAGAATCGAACTCGAGACCTCTCGCACCCAAAGCGAGAATCATACCACTAGACCAAATGCCCTTATTTTGTATTATTTTTAATCTATAATAAATTAATATAGATATCTAAGTGAATAACGACAAAATAAAATCGGGGCATTCCGAGAATCGAACTCGGGACCTCTCGCACCCAAAGCGAGAATCATACCACTAGACCAAATGCCCGGTTCGTGAATAGCCTTCTTTCAAATCCTTCTCTTTTGTGTGTTCTTGTCACCCGTCACCCTTCTTGTCCCCAAAGTAGATAACACTTTGCAACTGAGCCTTGAGGCCCAAATCGGTTCGTAGGTGAATCGTACCAAATTAGATAACGACGAACGGCTTGGTTGTTCACAACCATGTGGAGGTGACATTGTCAACGTGGCAGTTAACTCGCTCGCTCGCACGCATTTAGCCATGCCTCTTTGCATGGTCGCTTAGTCCGTGTTACAGATTGTATTCCCTTGTTTTCTTCTAGATCTGAGAGAGAGAGACATGGGACTCGTCTCGGGGCTTGTTGACGCAGCCGTGGTGCTCTTCTCCGGCGTGTTGGCAGTAGCGGTGCCGCTGATCGATGCCCAGGTGTGCCTCCCCGAGTGGCTGTACCCGGCGCCGCTGTTGGAGTTGAAGCGGTGGTACGGCGAGACATATGGCGACTACCTGATGGCCGAGAAGCCCCACTTCTTCACCGGCCTCGTCTGGGTCGAGATCGCCTTCCTCTGGCCACTTTCCCTCGCCAATTTCTACGGCATCCTCGCCCGCCGCCCTTGGGCCGCCACCACCTCCCTCATGGCCGGCGTCTCCATCGCCACCTCTATGGTATCTCCCTCTTTCTTCAACTAAAGATCTCATCTCTTTCCGATCTTTTTGTTCTTTTCTTTTCTTTTTCTTGAAAAGATTCCTCTTTTTATTTAGGGTCTGTCACTTCTTTTTGTTCGCTCTTTTGTGTCTGTGTGTGTGTGTAGTAATTGTCACTTTAGGGTTGGATCATGGATCATAGTATTAGGTCGTTTTTTGTAAGATTTTAGATGTGAGATTAGCCTGTGGTTTGTTGCTAGATTTATCTTGTGGCATTTTCAGTGACGATGATTTCAAGAAAAAGAAAATAAAAAAAGGGCAAGAACAGCTTGTTCGGTTCTTGATTAAATGAACGGCAGGTAAAGTGGTCGACGGCAGTAATTAATATACTGAATTGAAGCTAGGGTCGTGAGAGTGACTTATTGAACAACTGTCTTGTTTAAATTCGATAGAAGAAAGATCTAACTCCTAAATGAAAGTTTATGAAGAGGCTGTCTGAATTCGTGGCTTGCTAAGTTGGATTTCTGATGTTCTTTCTTTATTCTTATATTCATATTAAAGTCGATACAACAACCACATACACAACACTTTCTAGCTGAATAAAATTTAATTTACGATTGGATAAAGCAATCGAAAGATCTCTTGACTGGAAAAAGCATGATAAGGAGCACTGTTTATCGATGCTTCTACAAATAGTTCATATATGTCTGTGTTTTTGCCAAAAACACACGTTTGATGTAATATTTAAGCAGGAATGGATTTTATCTTTTCAAATGACTTAATGTGTATTGATTGTAAGTAATTTTTTTATATTTTCCATTTGTTGACAAGTGTCAAAATTGTATTTTTTTTTCTTAAAATATGAAGTTTTATCTGCTGCAACAAGTCAGCCAATGTTTGGTCACATATGCATGATATGTCCTCATTTGTTTTCCGATTTTTTGTTATTGAACTTTTCAACAATGCGAGGTTCTTTATGATTTCTTTCAAAAACAAAAGCTGCGAACATGATATTTGTGATGAAGTATTTGATTGTGCTTCTTTTTAGCTATCTTTTTTTGTTGCCTAGACTTTTATTTCTTCTTTATTTAAGTGTGCTACTTTTATCCCACTGAAAAAACATATATATATATATATATATATATATATATATATATATATATATATATATATATATATATATATATATATATATATATATATATATATATATATATATATTAACGTGACAGCTTCAATATCAGAGTTTTGAATGGACGCATATGGCACCGACATGTGCTCATGAGTTGATTTATGTTTGTAAACAGAAAAAGAAGTGGTTATATTGATGTTGGATTTTGAGAGAGCTTATAAACTTTGTGAATTCAGGTTTTAGTCACTGTTGAAACTAAAAAAACTAATATTCTTTCTAATGTTGAAAGATGTCAGTAAGTTAGGTGAGCGAGGGACTAATGTAGAGCTGAGAGACGCTTTTTCTTCTCTTCTTCTTGATCCATGTAGAAGATGGTTTGGATAAAGAAGTCAAACTGGCTTCTCCAGATGGCTGGTTGTAGAGACTGGGCAATGATCTAGTGAGTCGTGCACAAAAAATTTTGAATCTGCAATTTGTTGATTTCACTTGTTTAGTTTACATGGATAATAGGCCTCCAAGTATCCAATTCATTAAATTGCACTATATTGGCTGTGATGTTCAATGCTCAAGTAGATTTTGGGGGCTGGTGCTGGCGGTAGCTTCAGGCTACCTACATTGGCTGCTCATAAGTGGTAAATTGTTGTAGCTGTTGATGTTAGTTTCTACCATCACTTTATAATTTTTTCTATATTAAGAGTGAACATTCTTCATGACTTTTGAAAAGGGCACCACTTTTTAGTTGTCATCCTACTATGTCGAAACAAGAGAAGTGCAACAACTTGAAGTCTCAAGGGATCATTCGATATTCTAAGCAGGAATATAAAAATGCTTTAATTATCTTATCTTGAATTACAGCGATTGCCCATTGTGTTGCTTTCCTCCTGCATGAACTGATTGCGCTTGAATTAATCTGCTCAACACTAGCCATCCCCAGCAGCTGTAATGATGTTTATGTTAAAGTAGGTCGTTGTTGATGTTTGTATGTAGTAATTCTGTAATTCTATCTCCTTGAAATGTTTTTGACCTGTTCTGTAATTCTATCTTGTTCACATAAAAATGCTGAAATTAATCATTTCAGGCTGCTATAATGGCGGAGTTGCTAGGTTCTGGCAGAGCATCTGACCAGCTGCTTCGAATGTATGTTCCTTTTGGGGTTTTTGCGCTTCTAGCTATTTTGCGGGGACTCTTCTCTCGTACTAAACCGCGACGCCCCACGGCTACATCTCATGTCCCTACAGCCAGGAAGAAGAGGGCATAATTAACCTGCTGGTGTGTTTCTCGTATGGATGAGAATCCTGTTGGATATCTTCATGCCTGATCCTCTTTTGCAGTTGTTTTCCTTCTCATGATGTAACAACTTTTGCTGTTAGGTACTACCTGGAAATCAGCTTTTCACTCCAAAGTTTTTCTACTATTCATTGTGTTTGCTCTGACTCGCACGTTGATGATTGATTGAGTTGCAATAGTTTGTTGAGGGCATCAATGAGTTTAATATCTAATTTCTCCTGTCCAGCAATGTTGTCTGCCTGATAATAAAAGTGCAATTGCATCAATGGTTACCAACATAAATGTAGGATGGTCTTGAGGAATCTACGGACGGATGAATCAAATTCTGTGTAAGTAAATGTTTATGAGCTTTGAAAATGGAGTGGGTTGTGATCATCATCGCCATTTGTTAGTTATTTCAGCAATCTCGAACAACATATGGAAGTTGTTTAATGCTCCAACATTTGATACACAGTGGACTCCATTGACATAATTTTTTAATTCATATGATTGTGACTTGATCCAGTGAAAGTAGAGTTCCATACAGAAAAGGTTTCGATAATTTCATCAAGCCTGTAAATAATCGTTACAGAAAATCTCTTATGGTTCTTTAAATAATCGTTATAAATATAGATTTCTGGTTCTTTAAATAATCGTTATAAATATAGATTTCGTAAACATTATACGACAAAGGATCCAATACGATCCGTCGATAATTAAAAATCTTGATAAGTGCTCACGTGACAGGAATAAGAGAGTGAATTAACCTTAGACACTATTCTAATGGCTTATTCAGTCATGTATTACTCGGGTATCTCTTAATGATTGTGCGATAAAAATCCAATATGATCCGTCGATAATTAAAAATCTCCATAAATGCTCACATGACATTGATGTGGAATAAGAGAGTGAATTAACCTTAGATACTGTTCTAATGGCTTATTCAGTCATGTACTACTCGGGTAGCTCTTATAAGAGAGTGAATTAACCTTAGACACTGTTCTAATGACTTATTCAGTCATGTACTACTCGGGTAGCTCTTAGGATCTATATTGGTTGACATTCTGCATTATTCTACGAAGCTAGAAGGTCCCCAAAATGATTGCCTAGATGGCTTATTTTTGGACAGTTTTACCTCTACATGACGACTATAAACAACGAGCATAGAACGACCATAAAAGACAATCAAAATGAGGCTACAAAGTCTACTGTAAACCCTCTAAATGCTATGCAAAACATTAACACAACCGAAAGACACACACATACATAAGCATTACATTTAACACATTGTTTACAGTTTTATTTGTGATATTCTCTCCCACTTATTCCTTCGATGTTCTTGTCGAAACCTTTGCGTATGTTGTATCTCCTCACGTTTGTTGAATTTTCAATCTTTTGCTCCTGTTGTAACATATCTCTTGGCTCTCAATTACTCTCCATCACTATTATTGAGTAGCCGAACTTTGATCCGTCATGCTGCTTCAACTTGCCAATGACTGACTTTTATGTGGGGTTGGCCAAGTTATGATAATCTTTCTTGGTTCCTACGGATACTTCAGAGGAAGGAAAATACCTTATTTGTTATACGTTAGTCTATTAAATGTCTCGCGCTGCTTGAACTAGGTGGATGTCTATTGGAGTCTTAAAAAGTACCTTGTAAACTTTAAAATTTTTGAGGTCTTTCCTTCACATTATCCATCAATTTCTTCTCTACTTAGTTATCACCTCAAAGTATGTTTGCATCACTTCCACTTTTGTCAAACTTTCATTTGACATTCTGTTGGGAAATAAAACAAACAACTACTCTTGATAGAATTGATCACCGTTAGTGAGGAGTTGACAACTGTTGTCTTCCACTAAGTTTCTTCAAATGGTCTTTAAACATATGCAGAGCTCTACTATTAGATAAATAAGAGAACTGAGATATTCGATTTTACCAATTCTCTTAAGAGTTGAGAAATCAAAGGTTACTCGACTTTACCTACATCCTCGAGGGTTATGCTTTATATATTGAGCTGGTTATTAGCCATCGATTGCTCTTTACTCACACTTCTAAGCAATTGAAGTGTTTGCACTCCATGCATTAAGTTAGCTACTATGATTCACATTCTCATTGTTATTAACTTTTGGAATACAAGAAATTTTGCCCGAAAAGAGTAAAATTTCACCTCACTTAGAGCAAGTCTCCAATAGATTTGGTCGCCTATGGGATTATACCGTCTTCTCTATCATTTCTGTTCCCTACTTCTTTGAGAAAAAAATGTACAACACTACATACTGTCTACTTCATTTCTTGGTCGAGTACTCTTATATCAACCTAAAGTCCCTTATTTTCGATTATTTTGATAAGAAACCCATTAATACTAGTATTACGAAGTTCCCTAGTCTTTGTCCTTCGGTCTTGTCTCGATACTTGGAGTTTTCCTCTATATTATCTACCTCCTCAATCCTTTTCATGATCAAGCGCTCTCCTTTTATGAGAGCAAGGGATCAATGACTCCACGAAAGTCTCACCTCTGTGGTACCATGGTACTGTCATGCCCATGACCCTACTATCCGTCATCTGGCATCTATATCCTTTTTTTCGTGATCGGTAGATCCGCTTCTATGGTACTATAACACTCCTCCGAGTCTACCTACATTCTAATTGGCTTTATGTAGATAAGTCTCTCTGGATGCATTATCATTTTCTCACCCCTTTTGACCACTTACTTCGATACCTCAATGTTCTTTGAGCAATTCCCCTTGGTCGATGGAAAAATAGATTATAATTCTCATGCATGACCTCCATAATCATGTTGTAGGAAGCTCATCGATTCTATTCTTCTTTATGTCCTTAGTAACAATGTTTGCATATTCAGCATTATCCTCTAACTTGCTAGGCTCCCTTAAGAAAATATGAGTTTTGGAGCAGTCCAACCCTTCAACCGTTCCGATCATACCTTTGTATGATCAAGTCCTCTCTATGGGACTCACTAATATTTGTACTCAAAGTTATCCCTCAATAATACATAACCCCCATATGCTGATGATCAAGACTTTTATCTTATGCAAAATTCAATGCATGCATGGAAAACCTATCTTTGCAATACCATGCCATTCACTCTTTGAATATATAGCTCTTCTTGTTGTTATATTCTTCACCGAAGAGTAGCTCCTAGTAGCTCATGATCATACCTTTGTATGATCAAGTCCATCGTGTGACTTGACCTGTGTGTGTCGCATTGCCTTGAACCGTTCCATCATGATTCACTGTACCATGTTGCGTCCTGGTGATATCTTCATTGTATTTTGACCTTTGTGGAATAAACTCGAACTGTGATATCTCCATGTGTGGCCTTTGCTAACACATTGCAAAGCTTCCACTACCTCTGATTATGTTTATTCCTTTGACAATTGATATTCATCCACTCGCTCTTAGGTCATATCTAAACAAAGCGTAGTTTTATGATAGTACATTGCCTATTAGCTCTCGAAGTCCACTAACTTCTTTGAAATCAGTGTGCTATTATTTGGATCATGGGCTTCTGCACCCTTTACAATCTCCACTGCACATTGCTCTCTTTGCAATAACTCGAATGGCAGCACTATGACATATTCTTCAAGAGTACCCACATTCTTATTCTTTTGCCCTGTGCTAATGCCTTTTGACCTCAACTTCGCCTTCATAAGTTAAGTCAACTTAGTTCTTTCGTCAGATGCTTCACCGAGATATAATGCATATGCCTCGAAGCTCCCTTCAACTTTGGCACTATGTATGATGAATCTACTCTATCAAAACAAGGGACCCATAAAACGACATAATTTTACTTTTGCCTCTACAAGGGTTTATGTTATTGACCTTTATCCAATGAAAGTTTTATACCTCCGCTCTATGTTCCGTCTTTTATGTCGACTTCATTCATGCAGTTTGGGTACTTCATCAAGTTTCACCTAAGTTGTTTAGCTCCTCGATTTGCATTGAGTTAATGGTAACCCTCGCACCCACCATTTTATGGGTTAGCCCTCTATTGAGTTTAATCTCTATATTGACTCTAAGTATGTGTTCATTTGGTGTTGTCTTGGGTCGTTCAAATGAAATGTCTACCAATGCATTACCTTATGCGAGATCATGCAATGACTCCTCGTCGCTCACTCGGTTCGTTGAGCTTTGTAGAGCTATTGTCTTGAGGTACTCCTTAACATGTGCGATTCATTACACATGATTTCCCTTTGGAGAATCGAAACTTATCCCTCATGGATATCTGTCTCGTTGGAGTAACTTTTCTCTTTGCATCCTTTCCTCTAGAGGTTTTAGAAACCACTATCCCCTTGGACTATCATATCTTTCTGAATAAACTATGTATTGTTTCATCCCTATGAGCGCACTTGCTAGATTGTGACTTTTCGCTAATACGGACCCCCGCTACACCCCTCAAGGCCTAGCAAACAAGTTGAACTTGCTTCACACTTCAGCCTCCTATGTACGGACGTATCCTTCCCATGCTAAAGAAAAAAAATTCAATGCTCCATGGCATCAAGTTTCGATTGTCTAGGGATAGCCATGGATAGTCCATCGTCCGTATAAAACCCTTGCATGAATACCAAATTATTCGAGTTAGTAATTCCCCTCACCTCTATGAGTTTTGCACAACTGTTTCAATTGCCTAGCAACTCATCCATCATCTTATCATTTGCTAAGTGTCCCACCTGCCTTAAGTACTATCAAGTTTGGTTGCTAAAGTTGAGTCATAGCTTAAACTCAACCAACTCTTTCAAAATACAATCATGATAGTCTGATCAAAATATTTGATTAAAATAAATTAAATTAATTAATTTTATAATTAAGGATATAAGCTAAAAAAAATTAATTTCTGAAAGGTAAAACTATACTTTTACTTAGGATATATAATGAAAATATTTAATTTATGAAGGGTATAATTGAAAAAATAAATTTAAGGACACATTAAAATTATCTAATTTTTGAGTGAGAAAAATATCATTTTAGTTAAAATGAAAAAAAATCCTAAAACCTCTCTCATTAGTCGCTTCTGCATTCTACTACACCCACACATGTAGGTTTGCTAGCGGTGCACTAGTCATCCACTGCCTTTGGGCCATCCACAGTGGCGTGGTTGTTCTTAGGTGGCTAATCGATGATTTCATGTTGTTATCATGTTGTGCCGTTGAGCCGATGCTCAGCTATGCTCACTGGTGACCATAATGTCAAAGGTCATCCTCCATGATAATGACAGTGCTATCCTCATCGTCAACTACATCAACATGCTCCATAGAGTTTCCATCGCTGACCACTATCGCACCACATCATGCCACCACGTGCACATCACAGGTGGTAGCGTCACTATTCTCATGAGTTCTTTACGCAATCACTAGGTATCATAACCTTCAGCATCCAGTCAACGTCGGTCGTGGTTAGCAAATGTCGTAGTGGTGTTGCTGCAGCTATCACATGCAACGACACTGTTGCAATCGTCGTAGAAAGTAGCACTGCTACAACCGTTGTAGGTTGCAACAATATTACAAGCAAATATGACCAAGTGTCACCGATAAATTTCTCAACAAGGTGTTTGATGTAATACTTATGTATGTCCGTGTCTTTTGGCATGTTCATACCTTGTACAGAATGTAAAGGGGCGGCCGAAGGCTTAATAGTCCCATTTTAGTTGGGTTGGTGGCCTCTTTAGGCTTATAAATAAAGGTTGTGTCATGTGGACACGTTCGAGAGCTTTTCGGTCTGTAATGGACCATTTTACCCTTTGTTGTGTAACTATTCAGAGCTTGTAAAGTCTGTTTGTAATTTGCATTGTCTATAAAGTGTTTTTCGGACATGTTTGCTTGTGGATCCCGATTGAGGCGTTCTCTTTAACCCGTTCTCTCTTTTGTTGGTCCTAAGGGACAATGGGAGGATTCGGGGAGGCTGACCTTTGCGGATGGACGCGCGAGGGTGCCGCACGCCTTAGGCAAAACCAGCTAAGGTCGTGACATTATGGTATCAGAGCGGGACAAGCACTCATAGAAACACTTGACATGCAAACGTGGGGGACCTAGCGGGGCTGCGTTGAGGGCAGTCAGCAACGCGCGACCGTTTGAGGGAAAACGGGCATGGAGATGTAGGGAAAAGAGTCGCTCAGAGGAGCGGGCATCTAACATTGGCATTCAGGGGAATGGCCAACCCTTCGCGCAAGAGGCACCACGAGAACAGGTAAGCTTGGAAGAATTCGGAGCGCACAAAGGTTGGGATGGCTGAGTTTGAGCTACGGCTCAACGTTGACAACTATACTTGATGTTGCTCTAGGCAAGCGAGGCGCTTGGCAAGAATGAGACCATCCAAGGTGGAATTAGTTGCTCAACGACCAAAAGAGTTATGCAAAGCTCACAGAGGTGAGGGGAATTACTAACTCGAAGAATTTGGTACTCATGCATGGGCTTGTATGCGGACGATGGAATGTTCGTGGCCATCCCAAGGCGACCGAGACTCGGCGCCATGGAGCATTGAAACTTTCTCTTCGGCATGCGAAGGATACGTCCGGAGGAGGCTGAAGTGTGCAACGAGTTCAGCATGTTGCTAGACCTTGAGGGGTGCAGCGGTGGTTGTATTGACGTGGAGGCGCAATCTAGCAAGTGTGTCTGCAGGAGGTAGAACAATGCACAGTTTGTTCAGCAGATCGGAGTAGTCCAAGGGGATGGTGGTCTCCGAAACGAAGAGAGATATTGCTCCAACGGGATAGTTATCCAGGAGGGATAAGTCTCGGCACTCCAGAGGGAGAATCATGTGAGACGGACTTCACATGTTGAGGAGGAGTACCTCACGAACAACAACTCCACGAAGCTCAATGGACCGAGCAAGCAGCGAGGAGTTGCCGCATGATCTCGCTCGAGAGAATGCATTGGTGGATGCATTGCGAGATCAAGTGGGGGAGCGACCTGAAGCAACTTAAATGAAGGCACACTTAGAGTCGATATGGAGATCGGACTCAAGGGAGGGTTGACCTGTGGAATGGTGGGTGCGAGGGCCACCATCGACTCAATGCAAAAACGAGGAGCGGAGCAACTTGGGTGTAACTTGGCGAAGTACTCAAGCCGCATGAAGGGAGCCAGCATAGAAGTTGGAACGTGGAGCAGAGGCACAGTGCTTTCCTTAGACAGAGGTCAAGGACATGAACTCTTGCAGAGGCAATAGTAGGATCATGTTGTTCCATGGGTCCTTCATTCTGACGGAGCGGACTCATCTTGCATGGTGCCAAAGATGAAGGGAGCTTCGGGGCACATGCACCTTATCTCGGAAAAGCATTTGATGGAGGAACTAAGGCGACTCAATTTGCGGAGGCGAAGTTGGGTTCAGAAGGCTTTAGCACGGGGCAAGAGGACGCAGAGGCGGGTACTCTTGAAGAATATGCCACAGTGTTGCCATTCGAGTTGCTATGAAGGAAGCGGTGCGCAGCGGAGATTGTGCTGGTAGGGGCAGAGGCCCAGGATCCAAACAATGGTGCACAAGTTATAGTGAAGTCGGAGGACTTCGGGAGCTACTAGGCGACGAACTGTCCTAGAGCGGTGCTTCATCTAGGTGTGACCCAGGAGTGGGTGGATGAAGGTCGATTGCCAAAGGAGCGAACAAAATCGAAGGTGGAGGAGACCCTGCGATGTATTGGCAGAGGCCACACATGGAGGGTATACAATTCGAGTTTATTCCACAAGGATCAGAATGCAATGGAGATGTCACCAGGAGGTGACATGGTGCAGCGGATCGTGGTGGAACAGTTCGTGGCAATGCGATACACACAACCTAGTCTCGTGAGGGATGAGATCATATGGAGGTATGATCGGGAGCTACTGGGAGCTCCACTTTGGTGAACAACACGACGGCAAGAAGGGCTATGGATTCAAGGAGTGAAGGCCATGGTACCGCAGAGGCGGGTCTTCCGTGCGTGCATCGAATTTTGCATCGGACGAAAACCTTGGTCATCAGCATATGGGGGGTTGTGTTCCACTAAGGGAAAAGTTCGAAGGCAAGTACCAGTGAGTTCCATGGGAGGGACTTGATCATGTAGAGGTATGATCGAAGCAGCTGGAGAGTTGGACTGCTCCAGAGCTCATATTCGCTTAAGGGAGCCCGACAAGTCAGAGGACAAGGTCGAGTAAGCGAACGTTGCTACCAAGGAAGCTAAGGAGAACAGAATCGGTGCTAACTCTACAACGTGATGGCAGAGGCCATGCTTGGGAGTTGCAGTCTATCTTTCCATCGACCAAACGGACTACTTGGAGAACACAGTGGTGTTGAAGCAGGGGGTCGAAAGGGGCGAGGAAGCGACGACGAGTCCAGAGGGACTTAGCTACCCAAAATCAAGCATCAGTCAGAATGGAGGTGGACTCAGAGGAGTGCCACAGAGACATTTCTACTGATCATGCAGAAAAGGGATACAGAGGCGAGGCGACGGATAGTAGGGCCATGGGCATGCCAGCGCCATGGTACCGCAGAGGCGGGACTTCCGTGCAAGTCATTGATCCCTTTCTCTCATGGAGGGAGAGCGCTTGGTCGTGAAAGGGGCCGGGGAGGTGGAGCATGCAAAGGCAATCTCCAAGTACCGAGACAAGGCTGAAGGGCAGAGGCCAAAAAACTTCGTAAGATCGGTGTCAACAAGTTTCTCATCAAGATAGCCGTAAGTGAAGGACTTCGGGTCATGCAAGAGTGCACGACAAAGGAACGAAGCAGGCAGTACGCGGTGCTGTACCTTTGCTACTCAGTGGAGTAGGCGGCAGGGTTGATGGAGAAGACGGTACAATCCCAAAGGCGACCTCATCTATCAGAGAATTACTCCAAGTTGGGGTGAAAACTTCCCGCATTCCAGAAGTTCGATGGCATTGAGAAGGTGAATCACAGTAGCCAACTCAACGCAAGGAGTGCAAACACTTCAAGTACTTCAGAAGTGTGAGCAAAGAGCAGGCGAAGGCCAGTAACCAGCTCGATGCATGAAGTACAATCTCGAGGAGGCGGGCGAAGTCAAGTAACCTTTGCCTTCTCAACTCTTAAGAGAATGGGCGAAACCGAGTACCCCAGTTCTCTTATCTACCCAGCAGAGGAGCTCTGCACAAGTTCAAAGACCCTTCGAAGATAATGGAAGACAATAGTTGTCAAATCCTCACCAACGGTGATCAGTGCTACTGAGAGTAGATTGTCCGCTTCATTTCCCAACGAAATGCCAATCGAAAGCGGAAGTGATGCGAACCTACTTGGATGTGACAACTAACTGAAAGAAGAGTCAATGAGCAGATTTTGTGGAGGAAGGACCCAAAACTTCAGAAGTTTGCGAGGCGATGCTCGTTAAAGCTCCAACAAGCATCCACCCAGTTCAAGCAGCATGTGGAAATTTTGAGAAACTGGCGCAGTAAGAATGGTCTTTTCCTTCATTTGGTGGATCCGCAGGAATCAACGAGGATCAACACAACTCAGCCAACCCCACACCAGAGTCAGAGTCATTGGCGAGTTGAAGCAGCATGGCGGATCAAAGGTTCGACTACTCAGAAACAGCAGCGGAGAGAAGCTGGGAGCCAGGAGGCGCATTGCAGTTGGAGCAAAAGATTGAGGACTCAGCAAAGGCGAAGAGTTGCAGTGTTCACAAAGGCTTCGACGAGGACGTCGAAGGGATAAGTGGGGGAGAATGTCACGGACAAACTTCTCAACAAGGTGTTTGATGTAATGCTTATGTATCTCCGTGTCTTTTGGCATGTTCATGCCTTGTACAGAATGTAAAGGGGCGGCCGAAGGCTTAATAGTCCCATTTTAGTTGGGTTGGTGGCCTCTTTAGGCTTGTAAATAAAGGTTGTGTCATGTGGACACGTTCGAGAGCTTTTCGGTCTGTAATGGACCATTTTACCCTTTGTTGTGCAACTATTCAGAGCTTGTAAAGTCTGTTTGTAATTTGCATTGTCTATGAAGTGTTTTTCGGACATGTTTGCTTGTGGATCCCGATTGAGGCGTTCTCTTTAACTCGTTCTCTCTTTTGTTGGTCCTAAGGGACAATGGGAGGCTTCGGGGAGGCTGACCTTTGCGGATGGACGCGCGAGGGTGCCGCACGCCTTAGGCAAAACCAGCTAAGGTCGTGACACAAGGTCGGTCGACCACTGCAAGGTTGTTGCACACAAGCAACCATGCATGTGGCCATCGTCGGCTATTGTAATTTACGGTGCTTTCACTGTGTACACAATCACTGTCCGCGATTAGGTTGGTGACCACTAGAGGTTATCACCATCAACAATACTATCACCAATAGTAAGCCGTTGATAATATTTCATCGATCAAACATCTGCGATTAGGTTGGTGACCACCAGAGGCTGTCGTCATCAACAATGCTATCACTAATAGTAAGTCGTTGACAATAGTCCATCGATCAAACATGGGGAACCTTGTATCGCCCGTAAGCAAGCTATAAGACGGACTAAATAGAAAAATAGATTGATAATATACACAGATCGTTTAAACATTATAAATAAAAATTAAATAACACCTTTTTGCAAGTGAATGATACTAATAAACAGAGCTAAATACAAAATATATATGAAATATTTTTACGATCTAAAGTATTTGATTTCAAAATATAGCTCAAAACTGTGATTATGCTATTGTTATGTGGAAAGCTATAGCAATGTTAATTTGTAAGGGGAACTAAACTTATCTTCTCCTCTCGTCTTACCCTTCACAAGACCACTATGAGTAATGAATTAGGGATAAAAGAGAGATAAGACAAGATATATAATCTCTCACTAACTAATTATTTTGTCCCCAAGAGTTATTATTATTTTATACGTGAGAGCAGAGCATCTAGGATGGTAATTAGGAGAGTCTCTCTCATCAAGGTCATTTTATAAGGAATCATATTATAATTAATTTTTTTTTATTAATAATTATAATCATAATCTAATAATATCTATAATATATTTTATCTAATTAAATAGAGTCACATAATCTAACACTTTACTCATCCATCGAACAAACTAAATGCTAAAATTTAGATATTATTGGGATAAGAATCTTTTCTATAATTTTAACATTACTAACGTCTTCACCATTGGTTTTCATTTGGTTTGTGACAACCAAATAATCTGATATAGATTCAGTTTGATTCGTTTTTAAACTTTAAAACTTTGATCTTTTAGACGCATATTTTCTTTACCTTAGTCATGCCTCAATAAATTTCTAAAGGTAGATCAAGCATCATATGAAGTTTGAGTTGTGGAGATCTTCTCAAAAGATACTGGGTTCTAATGCTTGATAAATATGCATAAGAGTCTTTTGACTATTCTTCTGTGATCTCTCAACTCGGCATTTTGATTTGTGATGTAAAAATTTTCTACTTCGCTCCGTAAAATCTTTGTTAATAATATTTCAAATATCTTGATATTTAAAAAATATCTTAATATGGAAACTCTAGTGATCATAGTTCTTATCGATGAATCAAGGAATTTGAGATTGAATTATATTACTGAAGGAAGCTATGCCAATAATCTTCTTGTCAATATTATGAGCGCCGCTTCAAATAAATTTCTCTATAATTTTTTTCCTCGAAATTTCTCTCTCTAGACTTTCTCTCTCTTAGGCTGAATTAAATTACTAAAGAGCACAATTTCTCTCTCTAAATAGTGCTTAATGCACCTCAATCTCTTGTCCACTTCTCTCTTGCCTTGGGTGATGAATAGGGCACAATGTACTTATAGATCTAAACCTAATGAAATAAGAACTTCATTTTTAACTTAAACTTTTAATTTAATTTTAATGAAATTTAAAAATTAAATTATAATATCTAACAACAACGATATGCTTAGATGCTTCCAATTAAGAGGCTCCCCTATGAAGAAGTAGAAGCCAAAGGTGGTTCATGATCGTATGACACTTGGACGACATTACGCGGGAGCAGGATTGGCGTTGGCGTTGGCGTTGGCGTTGGCGTTGTTGCTGAACACGAACGAGGTGGGCCGACGACCGCTAAGCAGCAGCCACCGTCGAACAAAAAACAGTCATGCAAGATTGATGCTCCGGACAGTCGATGCTTGCTTGTTGGATGCACCAACCAGCAGCAGATGCCAATGAAGATAAGGAAGCAGGTTGTCATACAGTTTCAAAGATGTGGACAAGGAGAGCTCGCGAAGGTTTTAATTTCCATGCTCGGGCAGCACCATCTTTCTTTCTCGATCGATCGATCGATCTGCTCAACGACAGTGCCCAACAATCATACACCGAGGGGGGCCAACTCTCGAGGCACTCGACGGTCCTCAAATCCCACGGGAAAAATGACAACGAGAGAGAGAGAGAGAGAGAGAGAAAGGTCATTCATGCAACAGTATCTAAAAGACGTAGCACAAGGAAGACCGTCCATTCCATTGTACTACGCTTCTAATTTCATTGAAAACAAACGCATAATACATTCACACACAAATACATATATTCGCTAGTGCGCTCTTCTGAATTCCTAATAAGCCATATCTCCGACAATAATATCATACTAGCTGCCATCGCAGGTACTCCCATCCAAACATCATTTCGTTCCGCTACTGGTTGCAACTCTCGAAGACGACGAGTCTTCTTCTATCCACGACGGAGTGTCGATGATGCAGTGCGTGCACCTCTCCTTCCAAGCCTAGCTTAAGTTTCATCTCCCCTCCGTTGCACTAAACGACAAGCTACATCGCAACTACTTGAAATACTGATACGGGTGGAGGATTCTGATATTGAGGATTCTGCTACTCACTGCTTAGCCTGCAACACGTTGACGAACAGGATGCTTATAATCACTGTCAGACCAGAATTGCAAGGTTCACAAGCGACATACAGAATGAGAATTGCACGTTGTATTAATCATAAATCCGAAGCAAATTCGATCCCTTATTGGTTTATATGATGATTGCACCCGCAAACCACTAATATACAACAAAGACAGTTTCTCGGTTCACTAGAATCTCACAAGAGTTAGTATCTAATGCATGCCACGGTAATCAGGACTGCAATGGTTGGAAAAGGTCTCCAAAAGGGCCACTTGTGTTTTGTCAGCTTATCAAGAAAAAGCTAGCCTGCCAATTTTCGAAAAAGGATTTTATTTGATGGAGAGCTCATTTTCACTGTAAACTTGTTCCTAGTTTCTGTGTTAATCAGAGAATATCAGAAAGACCTCAGTGAACATAACATGTTCAACCATCAATATATCCATCATCATCATCATCATCTTCTTCTTCTTCATCTTCTTCTATCGTTTCAGAGGGAATGAATACGAAAAAGCAACTCTACTTATCTTGATAATTGTCCAAGATGTTATCTTTCCAGCAGTATATAAAACAAATAAGGGAGAAAGGGTACCTGGGAGTATAGAAAAGTTCCAAGAATGGCAATGGCTGCACCGAGGGCGTTGATGGGCTGGACGGGTGTGTGGAAGACTATGATGGAGGAGACGATAACAGATATCCTCTTCATGGTGTTTCCGATGCTAAATGTCAACGGCGAGATTTCGTCCAGCGACATATACGAAACTTGATTGTACAAGTGGTAGAACACACTTTGGGCTGCCACCCACCTAATCAAATTAAATTCACATACACCGACTGCATTAGCTACAACAGTCAGTCACTTTATAATGTGGTGTAACCAATAAAATAAAATAAAAGAACAAATAAATCTCGCGAAAGGCTAAAACATATTCTCCAAGTTTTAGCTTTGGACATATCAGATTGAGAAATTTTTGTAGAAGAAATCAAATTATCTCTGAGAATTTTTGCATCCATACATGCTACACACATATTAGGTCAATAGAAATTATATGGATTTGTGGAAAGAAGGTAGAGAAATCAAATTAATTTACTGTTGATTGACAAGGAATATATATACAAGCGCTGCTACGATTACCAGACAAAATGGGGACCGATGTGTGAGATAGCCTCGTGCCAACCAGCTGCCCATAACTGGGGACCTTCCACTCCGATCGCAAAAGGCAAAAGTATCAGCAGAGACAGCATAGACAGGCAGGCGTAGTAGTTCATCCCGCTCACGGATGTCACCTTCATCCCTCTTTTTGAGAAAATATTCCGAAAGACGAATGCAAGGTTTGATATCATTGCACCCATAAAACCTGTAACCAAAGCAGGTAAGGGAGAGGAGAGGGCCTTTCAAGATCCGTAACGCAAAGCATCATATTCCCAGAAAGGTTTTCATTTAACAAACTAGGATCATCGAATGAATGCGTCAAGTTTCCACAGGTAGGTAAGTAGGTTGCTACCAGTCATATCGAAGTTGAGTTCCGTCAGAGCTGCCAAAGCGCAACCACCGATGATGGGCACCAGCGAGAGATAAACGGGCACTGGGAACCTCTCTCCCAGCACAAACCTCGACACCAATACGCTGAACGCCGGCTCCCCGCTCTTGATTATGTGGGTGAACGACACCGCCACCTTCGACATGCTAACTGTTGCCGCGACATGTCCGATGGTATGCGCCACCGCCACCTGATCGTAGTCCGTACAGCGTAAAGATGATTGAGATGAAAAAGGCGGAGGAAAACCAAAGCTTTGAATCCGAATAAAAATCCTCCGAGAACCCTGATTTCCTCACCGGAGCAAGAGCCTTCCAGAACTCCAAGTCGGTCTTGGGCGCCGCGGTGACCCTCGCGGCCCAGGAGAGGAGCATTATGAGGGAGCCAGCCGCCAAGGAGAGAGTGGAGGTCAGCCAAGGATAGGGAAAAGCATTGAGGACCTTCTTGTTGTAGATGTTGAACACCACATTCAGCGCCCACCACGTCGCGAAGTAGACGCCGATCTTGAGCTTCTGCGCCGCGGCCGCCCGCGCCTCGTGGTCCGGGAACGCGACGCTCTCGGACCGGTCCGCCTCGTAGGCCTTGGCCTTCAGCGACATGCCTCGAGGCTTCGCGGAGCCGAAGCTTTCGAGAGGGGTCAGATACAGGGGCTTAATAGAAGAAAGGGAGGAACTCGGGGTCTTGGGTGAAAAGGAGTTGCAACGGAGAGTGGCGAAGCATAGTGTCGGAGTCATCCGCGATTTCGGCGGCAAGAGATCCGTGGTGGCGGCGAAGGCCGAGGACGACGACTTCAACGAGCAGATCATCTTGGCGATAAGGATTGACCGGAATGGGGATCAAGATGGGATCGTTAGGGCGTTGAGCGCAAACAACAGGGGATCGAGTGGTTTCCACTTGCTTAATTCCTGCGCTTCAAAGTTCAAACCCTCAGAAGAAACGTGGCTTTAGGGGAGGAATGAATGGTGGGGAAAGGAATAGTCTTTACGAGTCATTCGGTGATAAAAAAAAGTTGATTGCGTAAAGGAAGGAATCCCTAAACTCACCGCTACTCGTGCGCTTGCTTGGGGAGAAGGGAGGTCGGTTGTGTATTTATAAGCCGGGAAGGGAAGACGGAGGAATATTTGGTGCCCGATGCATCCCGTACAGCACTGTGCCTTTCTTCATAGAAATGTTGTTGTTTCCTGAAATAATGGCGCTACTATCTGCAGATCTCCTCCGATTTAAGCACACATTTATTACTACAAAATCTAAAGCTGAACACCCCCCTATTCCTAAAAAATATCGGAATAATTTCTGAATCTTTTGCCAGTCAGTCATATTATTGTTTTCTTATAGGCAGCATGATCTTCTACTCGTGGGGGAGTAGATTTGAGGAACATCCCTTGGATCTAACGTCACCTTCCTTCTTTCCTTCCTCTTAGCTTCTGTGTTTACTTACCCATGACAAAATAAAGCCAAGGATGGATGGGTCAGAACAGTGGCACTTGAGTAACTTTCAGATGCGAGATCAATTAAACATGCCTACCTTCTTTGATCCTAAGTCGTGTCATATCCTTGCACAGTAACAGAAATAGCATCACGATGTGGGGCGAGAAAGCAAGCAAAACAACACAGACTCGGATTTGGAAGCACGCGAGTCTCCACCGTTGAAAGAGGAGGAGAGAAGGAGAAGCGAGGTGGGGGAAAGCAGTCGTGTGTGGGGGCGCGGGGCACGCTACGTGTTCAGTCTTCATCGGTTCTGTGTGGGGGGAAAAGACAACAGCGTCTCATTGCACCAACAGTTGTTTGTTGGCTATCGCGGTGAACCCACATCCATCCCCCAACGCTCCCGTGGCTGCGCCGCGCCGTCTTCCGCCTTTACACCAAGTCCAACGGGGAATTCACGTGACTAACGCCACTGTAGCGGCCGGGTTTGTTTCGTTTATATATATATATATATATATATATATATATATATTGGAAGATCGTATGAGAGAATATAAAACCAACAGGCGTTCGACACCTTCAAGTTTAACAAAGAACGCTAAACATATAGGTGGTGGAGTCATCGGCGTTCAATAATTTATTAACAATAATTGGTGAAACAGTATTGGAAGATATAATTTGATTAGATTGATGTGAAAAAAAAATGCACCAAGCCAAAAGAGTGTATGTGTTTGATGAGACCTTAGACAAAACGCATGAATACAATAGTTTTTATGATAAACTTCACCAGGGTGCAAAGAAAACGTCGACGATGAAAAGCGCATCAACAACATGTATTTATTTATACACGGAAGCAAAAGCTCAAAAGAGAAAAATAATAAATCATAGTGCCACTAGATCATCCTATTAGATCAGATTAGATTAGATGATGAAGATCCTCGAAGGACATCAGGATCACGTCACGCCCGTCTAGAAAAAGGATTTTATTTATGGCTTGCTCGCATATTGGCAAAAAAGAAATAAATAAATCACTATGACTTGGTCAAATCCAGGTTTCCTAATCTCTGTATTTATATTTAAAAAAGAAACAAGGAATAAAACATCATCCGTTCCGTTTAAGGTAGATCATTATCTCTCTAAATTTCCAGGTTAACGTCCCTCATGTCACTAATTCTCTCGCTCTCTCTCTCTCTCTCTCTCTCTCTCTAACTCTCGACTATTACCCTTATCATTCTTCGATCTTGACAAATGATGATGCATTCATCTATTACAGAATGGGAAGAATGAAGCCTCCATCATCTCCATACGTATGGCTGCCTATTGAATAATGCTTCACGTTCCGTAGGTTATGTAGTCTTAAATTTTGCTGAGGACTTTTTATCAGATCGGTAGTGCTGCACTTAAACAAACAGGAGATCTGAGGCTCTTAAAGCCGGGGACGTGGGAGCGAGATCCTGCCGTCATGTCAACCTTTCCGAATGCCATCTTTACGTTAGAAGAATCCATTTCATTATGGTTTTCGATTCAACGGAGTCGAGAGAAGTGGTGCCCAAATGCTTGGACATGGTGAGGAGGTGTGCACCTCCTCTCTCTCTCTCTCTCTCTCTCTTTGACATACACAATATGATCCAGATGATGGATGAATGCCACCCCCCATGTCTCGACACCATGCTGCCCAATTATTATTATTTTTTTAAAGGAAGGTTTCTTCTGCCCCCAAAAACATCTGCAAGTCGTGGAGCCAACACCATTTTTGTTTTTTACCTGATATGAAAGGTGTTCCAACAACTGCCGGAGGACCGACCAAAGTCATAGATGAGTGGAAGTCTCAGTCCTGGAAAAGAGGTTTTTACCTTATATATGTATATATATCCTCCGTTCGGATCAAATTAAGGCCTCCTTCCAACCCAGCCTTCTTCCTGCACGTTCCCTCATCCGTCCGTCTGGTTACGAGCACTGTTTTGATTTCTAACTGCTCCCTCTGGCCGACACCACCAATAAGATACTCCCTATCTATTCTTTAATGCGTCGGTTGTGTCTCTTTCTTTTCTCATATAAATAGCTCCCTCAAGGGCTCCTCTTTGATGTGCATTCCAACTATCTCCTATTTCTTGAGATGGAAGATCAAATCTCCTCATCTCCGAACAGTGGTTTCTGCTCGATCGATGGCTCAGCTTGGTCTGAGGAGAGCGGTTGGACCATGTACTTTGAAGACTTCATGGCATCATGCAGTGGGTCTTCTCTGATCTCTGATGCTACTTCGTATGTTGCATGGAAGCCATCGGAGAGCGACGGATGCAGGAAGCTGCGTTTGAAGAAGAGGAAGCAGAGGAACTTCGTGGATGATGACGACCCTTTGGGAGATACTGCTACCTCTCCTTTTGATAGTTTCAAGGTTACAATAACTTTATCCATGTACTACTTTTTCTTTATGATCTCGATCATTGTTCACTTTGCTGAACTCTTTATGCTTAAATTAGGATTGTGAATTAAGGGACGTATCTACGAACAGAAGGAAGAAAGATGATCCCAGCATATCTTCGCAGGTGACACAATATGCAGCTTTTCTTGCCCTTCATTTCTTTTTGGGGATATATATAGATTATTCATATAAAGAACTAACTTTGGTTTCTTTACCTTCGATACTACAGGAGGATACTGGTTGCAGAAATGAATGGGAATCGGAAAACGAAACTGTATTTGAATTCATAGAGAGATCGAATAGATGTACAGATCTGAACAAAAGGGGGCTTTGCTTGGTTCCATTTTCCCTCTTAGGATGCTATCTTCGATAAATATCATTTCGTTGCCAAGAGAAAAAAATACAAATACTTGTGCATCTATCCTCTCTCTCTCTCTTTCTCTCTGTCTCTCTCTCTCTCTCTCTCTCTCTCTCTCTCTCTCTCTCTCTCTCTATATATATATATATATATATATATATATATATATATATATAAGACGGAGATTATAAGATGTATGCATGATAGAAAATAGTTGAACTTTCAACGACGACTTAATAGTTGATTGGAATGCTTAATTAAATGAAGCATTGAAACTTTCTGTCTGAGAAACCGAGTAAGACATGTTTACATGTCTTCCTCTCTACGTGGACACATTGCGCTGATGATAATAATGCTTCATGTCTTCCTTTTGATCTTTAATTTGAGATAGCGCCGAGGATGCTAATCGAGAAAGAGAATCTCCTGGATCAAAATCTTGGACACCAAGTCCAACAAAGTTTACGTCAAGCAGAACACAGCACATCATCGTAGCACTGCTCATTTCATCAGGCTATGTATATGTCTTAAAGCGATTGGAATTCCATTAGGTCAAACCTAATTTTATATATATCTAGCTTTTATATATAGCGTACGCATAAGTTTACAGTGGTTGCATCATTCAAATAATAGCCTCGAGGTAGTTTACCGTGTTTGTCTCGTGAGCAAGCAAAATACAGCTGAATGAAGCACTCACCGCGTGGTGCCTGCATCAAAAATTTTGTTCGAGTCATAAGGTTACACTGTCTCCATCTCGTCCCACCCCACCTGAACAGCTTGAAGGTTTTATGGTGGGACGAGATTTATTCGGAGGCCATCCTCCTCCAACCAAGGTCGAATATGATGACGGTACTATAGCTACACAGACAACTCTCGTGTTGTGAAGGAACAAAGCAATGAATGATCTCACCGACTACTCTTCAAAAGTAATCCACCGTGGAAAGAAGCGCCACGACTGTAAATAGAACTACTGCTAGTTGGCTAACGCTATGCCGCGGTCCGGATGCTGTGGGTATGTCATCCGGAAGCTCGCACTCCTGTCCGTTGAAGTACAGCCTGGTAGGAAAACCATCCCCCTTCACGATGTTGATACCGGGAGTTTCCTTCTTGGTGAATGAAATCACCGATTGTTGCTTCCCAGGTACTCTCGGATCCACGCTTGGGTCCTTTCCATCTGTTTCCGCTATCAGATAGTTGAGACCCTCCAGTCCCTGAAGAAAGATGGTCTTGTTGAGTCTTCCGGGGCCTTGTAGCTTTGTGCCATTGAAGGAATACACTTTCTCGTAGCCCCGATAGAATTTATCCATCTCCAACGCCACGAACCAGTTCTTGAAGGTGTAGTCAGCCCAGTTGAACAAGGTGATCCTCGCAGTCCATCCTTTTCTGTAGTTGGACACTATATGCCAGTTGATGCTGACGCCACAGTTGTCCCAACAAGGTAACGGATTGGGGACGTGGCGATGATTGATGCTGGCCCACGCTTTGGCCTTGGCCGTCCGGTTCTCGGAGGGGACCAGAAGAGCTTCCGGCGGGAGAAGCAATGCAGTCGCGTCGGGGTTGCACGCCGCGTCCTCCGAGCAGCCGCACGCACAGGTGTTGCAGGGGACGACCGACTCGTTGTAGAAAGCGGAGTAGGTGACGCAGCATCGAGAATGCTTGCTCTTGGGCCTGGTGATGTTGCAGACTATTTGCCAACTGGCAATAGCTTCGGTTTCCGACATGAGACCGTTCGGATCTGGAAACTCCATGGGACTCACTCTGATAGGAGGGCCACACACGTAATTCGGATTGATGAAGCCATTGATCTTCCAATTCTGAGGAGGATAGAAGACGGTACGGTTAAGGTCCGGCGGGAGCTTGTAAACCTGAAGCTGGAAAATCGCCTTGGACTGGGTTATATTCATGGTAGGGGGGAGGAGGGTGCCATTCTTGCAACAATAGGGAATGTTCCCAAGTGCATCGTCTTTTTCTTTCTCGGGAGGGAGATCCACAATGATGGGCTTCTTTTCGCAGTTCATGACGGTGGAGAAGTCCAAGCTCTGGTAGTAGTTGCCGGCTTCACCGTAGATGCAGTCTGAGATGTCTTTCCTCAGGGTGTAGGCTCCTTTCATGGTGTTGATGAACTCTCCCCGCTTCCACTCCCAAGTGAGGTTCCAATTGTCGAGGCGGCCTAGAGGGTGGTTATTGTCGATGGTGATTTGAGCCATATAGTTGCTGTCATAGGACCGGAGTACATCGTAGGCGATGGTGAGGTCGCCGTACCGGCGCGGAAGGAATCGGGTTTCCTCCGTTTTTTTAGCCTTGAATTTGGGGTCTTTCACGCAGCAAACATACATCTGGCTCCCTGAAATGAAACACCAGCACAGCCAATAAACACAGCCTATACCTTGTTTGTAATTTTTGGTGGGAAGAGCAGTGGAACGAATCCCCTCCCCCTCCCCTGATTCATTTAATCGTCAAGTTCTCTGTACATGCAGATCAACTTTCCAATGTTCACTGTTCAGCAGTAAAACAAGTTTTACCTTTTTTGGTGGGTGCAGGACACTTGTATCCATCGTTAAGCAACTTGATCGTCCTTGGCATCGGGGTCCCGGGTGGCTTCACCCCGAACTGCGTCCCCGTGAAATGCATCTCTACCCGAATCTGGGACAAGTCCCCCGCGGTATCGATGGCATTCATGAGATCAGTCTGCGGGAATCCCGACAAGGACGTGCCATTCTCGACATTAACCGGGAAATCGGTCCCGTCGGTTATCACCGCCCCGGACGCCGACACCAAAATCTCATGGTGCTGAAACCCGATGAACATGTTCCATGCCGGGAGGTCCGTGGTCATGGTGTTCAGTACGGCGGCCGTGGACTTGAACGCGTACGACTGGGCCGACGCGTTCTTCACGTGCGGATACTCCTTGGTGCGCGAGATGAAGGTGTAGGTGAGGAAGACGCCAATGCATCTGTCCTGGGCCGCCGGCGGAGGGTTGGCCTCCTCGTCGTAGTCGTAGTCCTCCTGCGCGCGTACGGCTGCGGAGATGGCTAAGGTGATGAAGGAGACCGCAAGGAGGAGGACAGCTCTTGGCGGTCGCCGAGGCGATGACATTGGCGCTTGTTCTTGGTTCAAGAGAGGTCTGAGTTTATCAGGAACAGAATGGATTGTGAGGCATCAGCTGCAACCTTGAACTGAGCCTGAGCTATTGCATTGGATGGGAATATGTCTTCTGATGTGTGGAAGATGGTAAGAGAAGTGGATTCCGGAGAGGGAGAGATTAAGGGGAGGGAGGGGAGGGGAGGGGAGGGGGTGAGGGGTGAGAGGACGACGGAGTCAAGCTCAAATATTTGGACCGTTTGGCGTGTGCACGCAATTGGCGGGACCAGTTTAACGGCCGGTCACCAAATACATATGGAACCAAAATTAAAATTAAAATCGAAATAAGAAGAAAAAAAACCAAAAAAAAAAGTTTTAGCCGCCCGCAGAGGACACCGTAGCACGAGATCGATGCATCAAAATTTTCACGTGCGTAATTGGCCGATAGGATCATGCGGGTTTCGTTTTGGGTTGCTGTTGTGCGTGTAAAGCGGGAACCACACAGGTGTGGGGAGGATAAACTCATTTATCCACCGTCGGAGATCGACTGTCATGTGTTCCTTAAGCTTAGTCCGTTCCTTCCTTCCTCTTTTCTTCTAGCCGCTCCATATCTTTGTTGGTATGCCAGGGGGAGGAGGGTACGTGATCGAAGCTAACTCGAAACAATAAAATGAAAATATACAATATCATGGACGTTTCTTCTTGGAATCCAATAGAGGTAGCGTCGGGCGGGTGACAGATTGATCGGTTGGATAATTTTAAGAGAAAAAGATGGTTCCCGAATCCTTCTTCTGACTCTTTAGCCGGTTCTGCTTCGACAAGCTATATTTACACACATCTTGTTCTCCTTGGGCGTGAAAGCAGGTGGTAGCTTCAGTGGAGTTGAGGTTGAAGATGTCTGCTGTAAAATCTCTCGGACTACTTGGTTTCAGCTGCGAATGGATGATATGAAGCTCACAGAATAGGTGGTATAGGCCTTCTTGATGGGAGGAGGCTATATCATCAACATTTTCTGACTTTTGTTGATCTCCTGAATCATGTCAGCATATATCTATAGTATTTGTACATCCCTTCCAAATATCGTCTGGAATGGATGGATTTGAACGATCCAGAGGTCTACCATAGATGGAAACATCTCAAACGACAGCTTTCCCTCGACATTATTACATCATAGCTACTCTGCGTCAGAACAGAGAGCAAGGATCAAGTGAAGGCCCCAGAGAAGGGAGACAATCATACATGGCAAGAGCCTCCCCCCTAGGAAGTACCCTGGCAGCAGCTCATAACCCTTCGGCGAAGGCCACTCCAGTTTCCTTCAACCAGGATCCGCCTTGTATGAGCGACGCCACCGTGAAGGCCTTGGCCGTGTTGGCGTCGGTGATAACGTGGTACCCCGGCCACTTCACCCGCCCGCCCGTACCGGCGCCCGGACCCCTGTTCTGATACTCCCCATAAAACAGAGTCTTGAGAGCAAACTCCCCGTCCCACTCCAGCCAGCCCTTGGAATTGATGTGGCTGTCGATGTAGGATTGCATGACCACCGTCCTCGAATACGCCTTCCACGGCCGGCCAAGATACGACGGGATGGACCCCTTTACGGGGATGAGGTCGGCAGCGGGCACGACGTTGCAGTTCTGGATTGACGTTCCTGTGTTCTGGTTCGGGTCCTCGCGGCCTTGGGCGGTGACGAGGTTCTGCTGGTTGTCCATGGGCCGGCGGGCGGTGAGGTTGCAGTTCTGGAACACGACGGCGGCGTTGCCGAAGACGAAGTCGACAGTGCCGGAGATGAAGCTGTCGCGGTAGAACTGGCGGAGGGTGTGCGCGTAGAGGGTATCCTGGTAGCCGTCGAGGCGGCAGCGGTTGATGACAGAGCGGTCGGCCCCGACGCGGAGGGCGACCGCCTGGTGCTTCTGCGGGCCGGCGGTGTTCTCGATCTTGAGGTCTTGCAGGATTAACCCATCGCCGACAGCAGCTGCGTGCATTGAATTGCCACGGAGGAATGTGAATTTTTTTGTTTGTTTGTCGGAGATTAAAAGTACATATGCTTGAAAATTTACGAGACTAAAAACATTTCTGTACAACTTATGTTAAACTTGGGACTTGTAATGTCTCCAGACATATTCTTCATGGTCCTTATTTGGAGTTCCAAGTTCTTGTCTCAAGCTTCCATTCGGACTTGCTCTTCCTCAAAAAGGTAGAAACTTTTACGGCCACGAGAAGGAACACAGATGCAAAATTTATGGTATCGATGAATCTCTATGTTAATATCTTATGTTGACGGAGATCTATGTTAATATTCTAACTTGTGCCACACCAAACTCCAAAATGTGTATCCGTTTCCCAAGGACGCAGATAAGGTTGATTCCTCTTTTGCTGTCTCGGATCCTTTGATATTTAGTCCACCAGCCCTGCTTTTTTACTTGGATCTACTGATAGATATTTATTATTATTATTATTATTATTATTATTATTATTATTATTATTATTATTATTATTTTGTATCGTCCTGTATATAAATATGTACTAATAATTTGCATAAACCTAATTTTAATACATAGATAGTAGTGGATAGATTAAGTTGGTAAATACTCAGTATGCTAGAGAAAAACATTACCTAAGGTGGCGGAGTTGAAGGTGGTGGATCCGTCCACCACATTGAGGCTGCCGGTGATGACGGTGGCGTCCATGCCGTCACCAACAATCATCACGTTAGTCGTCTTCTTCCCCAAGCTCACGTTCTCTTTGTACACACCCTTCTTCACGTAGATCACGTACCGGTTCTTGTTGCCATTTGGCACCGAATCCACGGCCGCCTGTACCGTCTTAAACGTGCCGCTTCCATCCTTCGCCACCACGGCGTTGGCCTGGACGGCGTTGGGTGAGGTCATCTGTAGAAGCTTACGATCTCGGTGCGACAGCCACGACGGGAAAGTTGCGACGGGTTTGACGATGTCATCATCATTGTCGTGCTCCGAAGAGGGGACCGCGTGGAGCACGGCGAGAGACGCGCTGGCAGAAGCCTTGAGGGATTCGAGATGAGCCTGCATGGCTGACTTCGCTGCGCCGTGGAGGCCGTCGAGGCACGTGGCGTGGTTAGTGAGCACAGCACTCATCCACGTCCTAGCGTCGGTGCGGGCAGCGTCGCCGCTGCTGACGATGCGGTCGCGCGAGAGTTGCAGCAGTTGCATGCAGTCGGCGAGGGCCGCCTGCTGCTTGGGCTCCTTGATTAATCTGAGGTGGATATCGGCTGCGGAGGCCGCAGCGGCGTCGAGTTGGACTAAAGAATTGTGGAGAAGGGAGCGGAAGATTTGGACAGGGGTTGGGTGGTGATTCTCAGTACTGGTGAGCATGACTTGAGAGACGATGGCATGGCAGGAGGTGGGATTTGGGGATTTGGCGCAGAGATCACCAGAGGGCTGGAGTGGGAGATTCATGGTGGTGGTGGTGGTCATTAATTGGATAGTCACCAAGGCAGTGAGACAGACGACCGTGGCCAAGGACAGGGTAAGCAGCAAAGCTTTGCAGGGCAGGCGGGTGGTGTGGGTAGCGGGAGAAGAAAGGAGAGGCTCAGTGGTGGGTGCCGCCATGGCAGTGGGAAGTGATGGGTTATGGGAATGCGCCTCTTGTGTTTCTGGTTCATTTATAGATGGAGAGACAATAAGATGTGACAGAAGATAAGATTTTGCTGGTAGCACGATGAAAGATACGAAGAGGATGGATGAATTTTATTAAAGTGAATAATTAATTATTTATACAGAAAGGTGGATGAATTTTCATTAAAATGAAGAGTTATTTATACAGATAGTGGATTATTTAATGGTTGGTATAAATGGGTCTTAATAATTGTTTCTTATATTCAGTCTGACATGTGGCCAATGCGGGTCCCACCGAGATTACTTTTTTGTGTTGCGTCCAACGCAGACATGGGGACACGACATGTGCAGTGCTGTGTGATCTGACAGTGTTCCACGTGGTTGGCGTTATCGAGGTATTGCGTTACCCCTCTTATTATACTGGAGGGCAGCTCCGTGCAGAGAACCCACCCGACTGGAAGCTCAAAGGTGAAGAAAGTGGGCAGGCACGGGAGACGACCGTCGTCGGCGTTAGATTCGGCTTTCCTAGCTTCGCTGTACATATATTAAATATATTGCGGAATGAGGGTGCGATGCCGATGGAAGACACCAGAACTTGGGGTGCATGGATGGAAGGATGGATGGATGAGAGTAGGAATCAAGGGCTACAAGGAGTATGAGAAGGGGAACGCGTGCGTGCTTCGATGGTCTTATTGTGGTGTCCTTACAAAATCTGTGCTTACAAAATTAAAATTCTGAATCCTAAATTCTAAATCTATTCTCATCCAAAATATTAAAGGAATATTATTATTAAAATTTGTTAGAAAAATGGCACTCAGACCGACAAACTTAAAAATCACAGGAGACACTCGAGAACACATTCTGATGGATAAGCTCCAACAATATTATTGGTGGGGACCATCAGACATATGATCCTAAATCATAGGAAATCAGGGCCACGCTTTTATCAAGTACTCATGGTTCCAAATTCAGGGTGTGAGAAAGCTTTAGCCCATCTACATGTTGCTCATGTGCAGGTACATGATAATGATGATGATGATGATGATGATGATGTTGATGTTGATGTCTCTACTTCTTTTTCGTGAGTGGGAAATGAGGAGGAACGGCGCAATTAAGTACACCCACAATGTGTTTAGAACTCCGTGAAAGCATGTTTCAACCAATTTATTTTTTAATAAGTGATCGATCAATAATGGCTGATCGCCTTTTTAGCTTTGGGCAAAGAATATGAACGATGAAAGAAATTAGAAATTTTAACTTAAAACGTAAGATATATAAATATATATATATATATATATACTACATGGTTTGCAAACGTTCGAGGACAATCAATTGCAACATACTGTGTATGTGTCAAACCTTCGTTACAGAAGCGATAGAGTTTCCGATGTATTTATAATATATAGACAGAGTGGAGGACATTATGCACCATACGACTCGACTCATGCAACAAAACGTTTGCTTAATTTATAGCAAAAATATATGATGACAATCAAAGTAATATCAATATTGTATGTGTATATGATAAAAAAATCAAAATAGAAATAAATATAAAATAATATTTTTATATTTTTTATATTCTAATCTTTAATCTATTTATAATTTAAAAATCAATCATATATTTGAATACAAAATATAAAATATAATCTATTTCATAATAAAAATTTTAAATTCTTTAAGTATCATAGCCTTCTTACTTCTAGTAATACTCTTTCTTTCTTGCCCTCCCTACTTAATATTTTTTTTATTTTTACTTCTCACTTTTTTTAAATTTTATTAGTCATTACAACAAATTATAATTATGAGATCGAATAGATGGATATGAAAATTACGTTACTTAGTAACAATCTTGAGGTAAAGATATATATGATACAACTTAAGAGATTTGAGTCCAAATAAGATATGCATATTGTTTAAGTGTAAGCAAGCTTTTCAAAGTTGGAACATAAGATTTGATAAGACGATCAGATCTTATAACTTCATTAAGAACAAAGATGAACCTCATGCGTATATGAAGGTAAGTGAAAGCACTATCATAGTCTTAATGCTATATGTGGATGACATCCTAATCATTGAGAATAAAGTAGGAATACTCTCCATAGTTAAAACTTGGTTACCTAAATACTTCTCAATGAAGAACTTAGGGGAAGCATTCTACACTTTGAGGATTCAGATCTATAGAGATAGATCTAATATGATGCTTGGTTTGTCCCAATCCAGGTGCATAGATACCATTGTCAAAAGATTTGACATGAAAATTTTCAAGAGATATATTATACCAATGAGACATAGAATATCACTTTCCAAGAGTATGTACCCAAAAACTCCTGTAAAAAGAGTAGACATGGATATGATACCCTATGCCTCTACGATAGGATCTATCATATATGTTATGCTATATACCAAGTCTGATATAGTGCATACTCTAAGTGTTACGAGCAGGTATCAGATGAATCTAGGTTTGGAACACTAGAATATAGTAAAGTGTATCCTTAAGTACTTGAGAAGAACTAAATATCTTTTACTAATATTCGAATGAGGTATCCTCAAATTTGAGAGTTACACAGACTCAAGTTTCTAGTCAGATATTGATGATAGCAAGTCCAACTCAAGGTATGTGTTCACCCTGAATAGAGGAGCAATAAGTTGTAAGAGTTCCAAGCAAGATATTATTACTAACTCGACCACTAATGCAAAGTATATTATTATTGCATAAGCAACAAAGGAGGCAGTTTAGATGAAAAAGTTCATCGCAGATCTTAGAGTCATGCCGAACAACAAAGAATCGATTCCCCGATATTGTGACAACAATGGGATGATTGCTCAAGTGAAGGAACACAGGTCTTATTAGAAGTCTACCACGTCATGAGGAGGTTCCACTTGATTAGAGAGATCGTAGCTCGTGGTGATGTAGCAATGGAAAAAAGTTTCATCTAAAGATAGCATTATAGATTGACTAACAAAGTCATTGTCTTAGATTGTGTTTGAGCATCACCGGGACCTAATGAGGATCAAACATATGGGTGATTGGCTTTATGTCAAGTGAGAGTATGCGAGTTACAAACGCCCTATAAGCCAATCATGTAAGTAATGACATGTGTGATACGCTGCACGATCTCTTTTGGTTAATATTTATTATGATATTTTTCACTTTATATTATGTGATGAATATATATTGTAATGTCATTGGATCTATGAAATGAGAATTAGATCATGATAATGAAACCAATTCATCAATAAACATATATCGCTAAATATTCCTGGTCATATATTACTTGAGAGGGACATCGAGTTAACTGGAGAAATCGGTGTTCTATATACATGTCCATATGATGGAAACAGCTGGTTTCTTCTATATATATGTCCATATGATAGAAACAGCTAGGTTCATGATTGATAAAATAGAAGTTATTATCTCATAGTAGCACATTGATGCCTCAAGGTATGAGATGTCCATCGTAGTGCTATGAATCGATGTGTAATGAATCTATGGTGCCATCATTGTCAAATATTGAATTGCCAGCTTATCACCGGTGCTTCAATCATGCACAATAGAGCATGATACCTGAAGGATGTTCAAGTTGTCTATAATCAAGGGGCAACTATATGTCAGAGACTTGAGAATACTTGTGAATTATAATGAATCCTAAAGGAGCTGATACTAATAAGAATAAGAGAAAAGGATAAGGTATCAATTGTGGAGGGACTTAGTAGGCACTGATACTAATAAGAATATGTTTGATCTTATACTACAAAAAAAAAAGTTTTTTTTTTGTAGCATCTCACATCTTCATTAATTTCTCAAAAGTTTTGCTTCACAATTTGCAGATCGTTTCTACTTATATTTTCATGGGTTTATGGTCAGGAAGTAAATATTATTTTAATAGAAATTGTGGATTGGAAACTATGTATAGCAGTTCCATCTACCTTTGACAAATTAAGTGTTGCAAGTAAAGAAAAGAAAAGAAACTACTGCACAGTACAAATTCATTCTAAGAAGAATATGCAAATATCTGAGATCTTCAGGAGTTCTCCATTTGAACCAGTTTTAAGTGATCTTGAAATTAATCTGACCACAACATCAAGGTCTTCCAAAATAGAATAACAGCAAGAAACATCAAAATTAATCATTATGTGCCAAATAGTATAAGTTTCTACTGTTTTTTATGAAAGATTTAGAACCACAAGTAATATATATACTTCAAGTAGACATATTCAAGTTTGCGTTGACTAGCTCATCCTGGAATTACCCTAGTGTACATGATTGACCTAATTCATTGCTCTTAATATATTTCTAGCTATCTTCAATAAGTAATATTATTTTGCTTTGTTGAAAGAAAATCTTATTTTTATGTTAAAGAAATTTAGCAGATCATGTTGCTCACACAAACTGCTTAATCTCAATTGCATTCAGATGAAATTTTACACAGTACAAGCATGCTGTATGAAGATGCACATTCCCAGAAAAGTAAAACCAATTAGTGCTACCAAGACTATACATAACCAAAACCACACACAATGACAAACAAAAATCATGAGAATCGATTGAAGGATGACAAAATTCCATATTTTCAAGATGAAAATAGATGTCATCTGGAATTTCTGTTGCTGATCATAATTATATACTCTCTTTTGTAAAAAAAATAATCACAACTGATGATATGGAAGATTAACATAAACTCAATATCGCATGCAAGCTAATACCCACTGCAAACGAGACTAGATGGCTTACATATGCATGTGATCATCTTTTGTTTTGGCAGACTGATAAAGCATTTCCGAAAGGCACCGGAAATAATGGCCTTCATGTATTCCTACTTCATGCACATGCGACCAAGGGGTGTTCTCTGTAGATTTCATTTCATTATAAAAAGCACTAGAGAGAGAGTGTGTGTGCCAAGAGGAAACTTAAATGCTGGAAAATTCAGCTGAAATACCAAACAATGGAAAAGATATTTGATTCCGAAGCGAGGTATCTTTAGCACCACCGAAATAAATAAAACAAGCAGTTGGCTTCACAAGGATGCAATAGGAAACTTATGTAAGCCAGAAAATAGGTCCGGCAAGTTACCATATTACTTTCTGCTCCGACAATTTTGCATAGCAGAGGAAAGCATGCAATCAAATTACTCCCTTTTTTTCTGGTATTTAATAATTAACTAGCGGTGTTCCATGCGTTCAAAGAATCCCACAATCAACTAATTCCCCATCCGAACAAAAGCAAATTACAAGCTCGAATTATTAAAAGGAGATGCGCCCAACAAGTACCTCATCGCGGCCTGCATCATCACGGCGATCGGAGACTGAGAACACCCATGCCTAACGCACGGTAGACGCGACGTTGGACGCGCCGGAGGACACAATCCTCACGCAGTTCGACAGCGAACGGACCGAGAAGAACCCGTTGCCGCCGCTCCAGCCGTTCTTCGACCCACCATCCTCCTGATGCATATGCACATTGTTCCTCATCCCTCGGTCCCAACTCCCAAGATCCACCGAGAGCCCCCAAAAGCCGAAGGGGGAAAAAAGGAAACAACATTACAACTTTGGGTCCTCAAAGAACTTGCAATGTCTTGCATATCATGACTCAGGGCTGTTTCTTCGGACTTGCTTTGGCGCCTAAAGACAGCCCAAGCCCTTTTTTTTTTTTTTGGCTGCGCTATATTCGAAGTTTATATTATAATAAATATATATTAAGTATATAGTTGAGATATTATAAATAAGAAGAGAAGAGAAGAAAATTCTAATTTTTTTTATATATTAAAAATGATCTTATAAAGATCATTTTCAGATCACATCAAAAGGTAAGTATCGTATCTAATATTATTTGATTTCAATCTTAATATAAAAAATTATTTTTATATTATATATAACATATAAAAAATTTTATACTAACACCGTCTTCGTGACTAAGCATAAAACGAACAAGAAATTATCGAGGAATTGCTTGCAACCTCATTAGAATCTCGTCTCACTCGAGTCTTCTCTTTTTATTATTATTATTATTATTATTATTATTATTATTATTATTATTATTATTATTATTATTATTTATTATTATATTTTTGATAAAATCATGACGTGTGATTAAGAAATGGATAAAATAATTATGAAATATTATGTTTTCGATCTACAGACTACATCACAACCAGAGGCCGATGAGGATGGAATTATCGAATCAATACAAATACAAATGTAGGTCGATAAAGGATTATTTATGTCATGCTTGTCGAAGTGACATGCTAGATTTCACGATTGACGTATCTTTAGAAATTCAAACGTCATAATAGCATTAAATCGGGATCGGGTCCAGGAAAATAAAAAAAGTGCGTGGGGGAGGGGGGTGGAATGTGATTCTTCGGGAGGTGGGTGGCTCAACCGAACACCGCGACAAACTCCGACCCAACTCGAATGGACAAATCATGTGGAATCTCAATCACGAAGATGATTGCAACTTTTACTTTTTTGCGGGCTTTCCAGAATTGACAAAGTAACAGAATATTATTGACGGTTGCGGACACCACGACACACGAAGCGTGCGTCGTAAGACTCGGTCAGCATCCATCCGCCTGCTCTGGTGAAAGCATATGAGCGGCTCCAACGCGAAGCTTTGAGATGAGGTCATTTTTACCAAGTGAAGCAATCCATAATACATACCAAAGCTCTGTTATGCCTCCAATGCAGACTTGTACCGTTGCATGGTTATCTTTAGCTTCTTTGATACAAGACTGACTACCATAGTAAACAGAAGATAAATATATATGTTTAATGGGCTCCTTTCATGCATGTTCCCCGATAGTCGATACACCCTTTCGCATGGAACATAGTGGTCCATAGTGCATGCCCAACGAATCAGTGTCATATTGACTTCCTCGATCTCGCGCTACTTACATATATACGTACTCTTGATAAGGGGTAGCTTTCGGCAGTTTGACCTGACCTAGATGAGTGCACTCGGCCTGTCCTCGATCCCAGTGTTGTTTGTAACGAGACCAAGGTCGAGTCATGGAGGCGTCGTGCTCGGCTCATCAGTGCTGCCGATGCCCTCGGTTTCCGTTTTGCTTTTCGAAGCGTACGTTTGCGCTTGTTTGTTTTGTTACTAATAATTATACTTTCAAGCCTGCATGACCATGGAAATCTCATGCCTGGGTTGGAGCTACGCTGCATTCTGATGCGAGCTAGCGGTTGGCAAATTCATTTGGGATAACCCTCCCTCGTCTTGTGTGGGATTAACGTACGTACGTGATCTTCTTATAGTGCGTGATCGAGTTGCAGCGTCAAATTTATTTGCGACCAACATGCTGCATCATGCAGGTCTCCAATTTCTCCGCAGAGAAAAAGCCCGTTAATTACATCATATCATTTCAAGTCCTCTTCGAATAATATCCGCAGTGAGCTCCGAGTTTTTCTCGGACGAGCGTATGCCATTTGCTTATGTTCGTTTAGCATCGGCGGAGCGTGATACAACTTCACCTGAAAGAGCACGCAGGTCTTCCAGACATGGAACTTGTATCGTTACCTAGAACTTGTATGCTCACTAAGGCTCGATATACTGTTGTAATAATGCTATATGTACGGTTTCTTTCCCTTTTTACTTTCTTGTCTACCATTTATAATATATAGCAGCTAACGTTGTGATCGATGTTGGATACCGAGGAAATCATGTTTCTTTGGATTATTATTATTATTATTATTATTATTATTATTATTATTATTATTATTATTATTATTATTATTATTATTATTATTATTATTATTATTATTTTGTTTATGAATTTAGTGGGTCAACAAGTTAGCAAGAAACTGGCAATTCCGAATTATATTGAGACAAGACAAAACGAAGATGGTTAAGTTGCTAAGTGGGATGAATCCAAGCAGCTGCTGGCCCTTATCCTAAGCTGTTGCAACTTTGTGTTTGCAGTTTTGCTCGTCTCTTGACCACATTTCAGGCAATTGCGGTCTGTCACACGATGATCTAATCTTTCAAGGAAATGTCAGTCTGTGGGGGAAATCTTCCCTTTTTTACCTTTTGTGGATACAGGGGAAGAAGAGAGACGTAAAGATGTCCGGTCAAAGACTTTCACACTTGGAAGGAACTTGATATTTTTGATCAAAACCGCAAGCGATGGAAGAAGAATATGCAGCCGCCAGTCGTTGGCCATATGGTTGCCGAACAGAGTAGTTTAACGGTTCCCCACATCATTTCGGGGGCTCATCTGTCTGTCACTCGGGAGGTATATATCCATTAAATCTCTAATCGCTAGCTACTATATTTTGGCATTTACGACAACAATTCACCTCGGGGGATTGCACTGATTAAATTGAAGTCAAACCAGAGTGGGGTTGTCGAAGGAAAAAGAAAGAAAGAAAAAAACTATGGTTGGACGGTCCCCGTCTGTTCTCAAGGATCGGGCTTTGGTTACTTAATTTCTCCTCCTTTATTTGAAGTTAAAAGGAAGCAAGAATGACACATTATCAAAACATGGACAGCAGCTTCTCATCTATTCTGCCTCCTATGCTTGGAAAGCAAGTAAATTAAATTAATAAATAAACTAATAATTTGGTCATCAGAGAATAGCAACAAGTTTCATACGTAAAACAACCCCACCAAACCACCACTCTTCATGGCCGCTCGCGCCCTCAACCTCCGTCCCTTTCTCCAACAACTCCCCCATTACGGGTTCTTTGCACACTACAAAGGCAGGAGGATCAATAACCCAAATGTTAAGCGATGGTAGGTGGTCGATAGCAACCTTGACACCAGAACTGGTCTGGTCTGGTCTCCTATTACAGTCCCGGGGAACGCCTCTTCTTCTACCGTGCTCTCTCGATACGACTCCTGGTTGTCCCGAGAGGAACCAGCCCAGCATTTGGTGATCGACCGATCGGTACCAGATTTCATTTTATTTTGGAGTTACTATGCAGCTCCACATATCGCCCAGCATGAGGCACGTCACAGTGTTCCCGGGGAAGGGGGTGAGGGAATTCATCAAATTTAAGGTTACATCCCGGAGGCTTTCATACAAGATGGTCATCTACTCCCTTCTCTTCATGACGTTCTTGCTCAGGTTCATCTTTGTATTGACGGCAATGGATACCATCGAGGGAGAGACCCAGTGCTCTTCTTTAGGTAGCGTCATTGATCTTGCTGATGATGCTCCTCTCATCTCTTCTTTCTTAATTCTCTGCCTTACGTATTACAATGAGATGGTAAGTAATGTAGTGTTTTTATTTTTTTTTATTTTTGGACATGGCTGGATATATATATATATATATATATATATATATATATATATATATATATATATATATATATATATATATATATATATATATATATATCACGTATTGGTCCTTTCGTAATGACGCTCTACTGAGTCGTAAAAGTTTCTTGTCATTGGCTAGATAAGCCCTTAAACCTTTCATCTTCATTGAAGTTCCTATTATTATACTTGTGTCATATACTTGTTGTCATTATGCTCTATAATTGGCTCTTGTCATTGTTTAGATAAGTCCTCAAACCTTTCATCTTGAAGTTCCTATTATTATACTTTTGTTATATACTTGTCATCATTATGCCATATAATTGGCTGTGCATATCGTCGGTGCCAGTGCCTTGGTTATGTGCGAGGCGCATAGGAAACAACGAATGCCGTCATCGTGACAACTGTATATATATATATATATATATATATATATATATATATATATATATAGAGAGAGAGAGAGAGAGAGAGAGAGAGAGAGATGTGGAAATGCTGTATTAGTGCTTTTTGACAACTGCTTTTCTATCGATCGGATTCAGAAGACACTGACCTACGTTTGTTCAGTGAGGACTTGCAAAATGCAACAGCCAATTGCATTGCGCATTGCTAGATGAATGACCTAAAGATGATGTTCTCAGCTATTTATTTAGTTCTTTACCATATACAGTTGGTGAAATGAGAAAACAGAAAAAGGAAAAGGAATAAGATATATTATAAGATCAGTTAAACAATATTCCCGAACAAAGTTAGATAACTCGATGGAGTAATAAGCTAGAAACTTGGAGAGTTGAAATGTTGGTTGGTGTAATGATCTTCATACTCCAGCAAATTAATCCGTAGGAATATAATGAACATGTTTAGCTTATATTCCTAAAAAGTTAGAATGTGTGCTAATCAAAGGCAGTAAAAAAAAAAAAAAATCAATTTGTTCATGTCTAACTTTCAGAGCAGTTGGACAGGCGGCAGATGGGGACCTGTGATTCATCACACCACCAACTAAAGATCACGATTTACTGAACAAGGTAGCTGCCCTGTCATAAGCTGAATCTGTAGCATGCATCCAATCTAAAAGACGTCCGTTCGACCAAAAGAAGAACCAAGGCAAAAAAACAAAAAAAGGCAAGTACCGTGATTAGATTAGGCTCCTCGTTTCCCCTGTGGATGATGAACGGTGGGGGGTGAAGAGGACACGGCAGCTGAAAAGGCTGGTTCGGTATATTTGGAGTTATAAATCGATGCGGTGGTATAAAGCGAATGATGAACTGTTGTTTCAAGTGTCGCCCGGATTCCGGATTTACTTTAGCCTTCTTCTTTCCACCTATGCAAAAAGAAGAAGAGACAATAAAACAAAAATAAGCTAATTTTTTCTCGTGTTATCTCCCTTAGAATACTTGTCCTCCATGTACTCTGATTGTTGGCTGTCTCAGGATGCATAGGCAAGAGATTGGGTCCAAGAATGTGGAGGCGGCCGGACTCAGCCTCAGTGGTACGCTTCGGTTGCCTTGAAACGAACTTAGCTTTAATTTCAAGCATCCGACACTAAACAAATGAATAGACAAAGAACCTGACTGCTCGTAAAAACAAAAAATTGACAACCACATGGTCTCGCAGACTGTTCCAGAGGAGATTTATCGGGTGTTGGAAGGAGCCGAGCCGGACGAACCGACGGCTGGGTCGGATGTACCGCAGACGTTGGAGGAATTCATTGAAGAGATGAAGAGCGACAGAACCGATGCCAAAACGTTTGCCTTGCGGCTCAGAGCAATGGTGGGTGCTGCTTGCCCAAGAGCAATGTTTGGGACTTGGAGTGTTGACCGCCACCGTTGACCGTTGCCTGCAGGTCTCGATGTTGGACCAAAAGACGAGGGTGGCCAAGATACAGGAGTACCTGTACCGCCACGTGGCGTCCAGCAGCATCCCCAAGCCGCTCCATTGCCTGGCCCTCCGGCTGGCCCAGGAGCACTCCACCAACGTCGGGGCCCGTCATCAGCTGCCGGCCCCGGAGCGGGTCCCTGCCCTGGTGGACCCCGAGCTGTACCACTTCGTCCTAGCCTCCGACAACGTGCTCGCCGCCGCGGTGGTGGCCGCCTCCCTCGTGGCCAACGCCCTCCTCCCGGGCTCGGTGGTGCTGCACGTGATCACGGACCGCAAGACATACGCGCCCATGCAGGCCTGGTTCTCGCTGCACCCGCTGGCCCCCGCGGTCGTGGAGGTGAAGGCGCTGCACCACTTCGACTGGTTCACCAGGGGGAGGGTCCCGGTGATGGAGGCCATGGAGAAGGACCGGGCTGCTCGGTCGCACTTCCGGGGAGGATCCTCGGCGATCGTCGCAAACGTTAGCGAGAAACCCATCATCGTGGCGGCCAAGCTGCAGGCTTTGAGCCCCAAGTATCACTCTGTCATGAACCATATAAGAATCCATCTGCCTGAGGTGAGCTTTAGCAGAGTTTTGAGTTTGAGATGAGGTGTCATTACATATTACATTACATGCTTCTCATGCTGAGTTCTGCCCGAGATGGAGCAACCTTTGACGATTGGCATTCCCGGCATACTGCAGTTGTTTCCTAGCCTTAACAAGGTCGTGTTTCTCGATGATGACGTCGTCGTCCAAGCCGATCTTTCGCCATTATGGGACATTGATCTACAAGGCAAAGTAAATGGCGCGGTGGAGACATGCAGGGGCGCGGATAAATTTGTGATGTCAAAGAGATTGAAGCACTATTTGAACTTCTCTCATCCGCTAATATCTAAAAATTTCCAACCGGATGAGTGTGCTTGGGCATATGGCATGAATGTCTTCGATCTAGAGGCGTGGAGGAAGACCAACATCAGTGTCACTTATTACCACTGGCTACAGATGGTACGTTTACAAGTTGTCAAAGCATCCAGCAGTTGCTGCTGTGAGTTAATTTTTTGTTATTTCCTGTCTTGGCCTCATCCCTTACCCTGTTTTCTCTTCCTCTTCATCCCACATAGAACTTGGAATCAGATTTGAGTCTTTGGCAGTTGGGGACTCTACCTCCAGGCTTAATAGCCTTCCATGGTCATGTCCATGTCATTGATCCTTACTGGCACATGTTGGGTCTTGGCTACCAAGAAAATACTACGGTGGAGGATGCAGAGAAAGCAGCTGTGATTCATTTCAACGGCAGAGCTAAGCCTTGGTTGGACATAGCATTCCCAGAAATCAGACCTCTGTGGGCCAAGTACCTGAATTTGTCGGACAAGTTAATCAGAGCTTGTAACATCAGAGCTTAACGGGGATGGACCTGGCGAAACTATCACTGCAATGACCGCAAGGAATCGAGCATGAGGAAGGGCAAAATTTGTTCGATGCGCTCAGAGACTTGCAAGCTGATGTAGGAAGCCAAGCAAGTGTAATAGTCAGAGTCCTGCATGCCTCCTTTTTCCTCGTCTAGGAAAGATTTTGGGGATCTGTCGATACGATTCTGGATCATGAATGAATGATGCATTTATTGTTTTCATGAGTTTGTGTCCGAAAGGAATAAAGAGAAATGTCAGGGGGTCTTAATACCATCATTTGAACTATGGGCGAGAAGGAACCTACAATTGTTCTCTTGTACATTGAACCAACCTGGACGATGCCTGCCACTCTCGGATCTCCGTCTCTTGGGTGGTAAGTGAACTTGCCACCGAATTGTTCTCTTGTTTTCCAACATGATCGCTTCCTTATCGCACGGACGGAGATGGCGAACTCGAGCGGGATGCGTGTCTGTGCATATGCTGAAGTTGCAAGCCCTTTCTCTCTCCCATCATCGTCTTTCTTGACCGACGGAGCCAATTGCTGAGGCTTTTGTAGCACGATGCAAGTCGCCGCTCAAGGCATCACTATTTAACTGTGTAACTTTTCCTAATATTTATTGCTTGCAACTCATTTGGTTTTGCTAACCAATCAAGTTTATCCTCTTCTGTTTCCTAAGAGACAGTCCATCGAGACCACTGCTCCCAGGAACGGATGCCATCGTTTCAAATAGATTGCATCGTTCGAAACGTATAAACTAGATCGCTGATATCACGCGGGTTGATATCGTGATAACGTGATGCAGCGCAGAACCTATTTCAGAATACATCAGATCAGGAGGTAATTCCCAACATGAGGAATAATTTATGTGGATTTTTATTTTCCCCAAGAAAATAAACCAACTTTCATTACCCTTCTTCCATCGGAAGGCTATCAAAAAAAAGGTCGAGTACGGCAGGGTGGAAGCTTCAGCTCCCCACATACTGTGTAGTTCGCTAAATTATAGGAAGCGTATCAAGTGATTAGATAAGACATGATAGGCTACATTAAATTGACTGCCCATCTTGTTACATTTTCAGAGGAAGAAATGACATGCTACAAGGGATGCGTCGATCCAGTTTTATCAAGTGTGATCAGCGTTTTACGTTCCAAAATTATGATGTTAAGTTATATTAATCAGTATGATTCCATCTAGAAGCTTTCGAGTCATTAGATAAGACATGATATGAATTTTATGCCAACAAGAGCAGAGCTAAATAAAACTCATCCACACATGCATCCAAGGAGTTTGAAGCTGCTAGCTAATAATATAGGGAAGGCACTTAATTGTTGCCTCATGCCATTCTTCATGTGTTGGAGAGTACCAGAGTCGCAGGAGCGAAGAGGTTCAACTGTAGACGACTTAATTATGTGTACCTGAAGAGGGTGGCTTGCTGCGGGGATTGCACGCGTTTAAATTGAACCACTGGGTCAGCATGACATCAACGGTGAACTGTAGTTTCCTCCTTGGTATACCAATTTCCGTTCGACCCTGAAGCCACAATTGTTTTCCCTGCAAAGCGTTTCCATGAGACCACTATTTGGATTCGCGGTCTTAGCTATCCTGTAAAACTGGTGTACATCAACATTGATTCAGTGCAGGAGCTGTCATCAGTGCGCTCGGAGGCCCGATCAATGGGCGGGAGGCTCTGTATGTGTGGGCCCGATGGAAACACGGGAGACGCCCTCCACTTGGATGCGTGATTACTAAAATTAAGCAACGCCAGGTGGCTCAGTCAATCCAAATGAGTAGGATTAGGTTTCCAAACTTTGAGCTTCCAAGTTAAGTAGGGTGGGTATGGATTTCGATTTGGATTTGCATGGCTGGCTGACGAGAGGTGTAGTTTCCTCTCCGAAACCTGGGCCACGCATCTACTGCCTTCGATGGAATCAACAAAGCTTCACGTTTTCAGAGGGGAAAGGTGATCGAGACACCGAGTAGTGGGTGTGTCCATCAGTCGTAGATAGCTAGCGACTTTTACCGAGTACGATTCCCACCCATCAACGGAAGCGTCCAAAATAAAAAAGAAGAATCATGGCCCCCCTCCCAACCCAACAAAGACATCGACAAAAGAAAACAGAAGAAAGCATTATTCTGACATTTCGACAGCCAACGGAACGCAAACACAACCCTTTTCTAATATCAACAAGGTTTGGCGGTGAATCCACGTCGTTGCTGCTAGGATGAGACACTAGCGTGACTTGGCCACACAGAAAAAAGCCAAGAGAGAGAGAGAGAGAGAGAGAGATGAGCTTTATCTTCACAAAAGTTGCCGACGTTCTTAAATTCTACTGCAAACGTAGGATTATACCATGAGGCATTCATGTGATCCATGGTGTTGAAACAGGCCGCCTCCTCATCCTCTCGAGGAAGGAACTCTTCTCTGTCGTAACTCACAGCAGTCTTATATCCACCTGACCCGCCCCATGAACGACTCCCTATTCCTTCTCCAATGTGTACTGCTCCTCCTCCCACTGACCGTCCTCACCTCAACCCGCCTCTCCGTTGCAGGAGCCACCGAGTCCACGTCTCAGCTCCACAGCATAGAGCTCCTCCTGAACCTAAGAGATCGCTGGAAGGAGTCCATACAAAGGGAGGCAAGCCTGGGCTACCACACTATCATCTCCTGTGTTCTCTGCTTCATCGCTGCCTCTGTTTCGAGTGCAGGAGGTGTCAGTGGCGGTTCTTTGTTCCTCCCCATCCTCAATCTGGTGGCCGGACTAGACCTGAAGGTAGCCACCACTTACTCGGCTTTCATGGTCACAGGGGGTTCCTTAGCCAATGTTCTGTACAACGTCATCCTCACTAACCATGGCCCGGAAGCAGCCAAAAAGCCTTTGATCAATTATGACATTGCCCTCCTCTCGCAACCCAGTATGCTGGCAGGGGTCAGCCTGGGGGTCATCTGTAACATCATGTTCCCGGAGTGGCTCATTGTCGTCCTATTTGCCGTCTTCCTTGCATGCTCGACTTACAGGACATGCAAGGCTGGGCTTAGGTGCTGGAACGCTGAGACCCAAGAGATGGAACGAAGTGATGGTTGCGGATGGGAGGGGAATGGAGGTGCAGAGGGTGCGAATGAAGGCGTGGAAGAGGCTCTCCTGGGCGGTGCGCCCGAGGGCAGGATGATGAGGTTCCCTTGGGAGGATACGGTGGTTTTGGCGATGGTGTGGGCCTTATTTTTCCTTCTGCATCTTCTCATAGGAGGCAAGCATGGCAAGGTAAGTTTATACCTGAACATAGAAAATCTTAAAAAAAAAAAAAAAAAAAAATTAATAATCAAATATTATGATTATGTATCTTTTGATATCATTCATAATATTTTTTAAAAATATTTTATATATGATCATGAATTTTATAAAATAAGTCATAAGTCTAACAAATACAATTATACTCCGTTAAATCAAATTAGTAATCTGAGTCATAATAATTATATGTCATCAATGTCAAACTCTTCTCTGTATATCATAATATTAGTAGTATTTTTTAATATAATACTAACCCATATAATAATATCATCACATCAATCATAATATATATATATAATTTTAATTATATAAATAAAAAATATCAATTATAATAATTATTTAAATATATATATCACCATATGTTTTATAGGTTGCTCATGAGCTCAATCATGAAAGCATGGGATGTAAGGCCTTAGGAAATGAATTAGCAATCAATATAGTAGAATTCAAATTTTCAAATTAACATTGTTCAACTATTTCTCTAACTATAAAATACTTAGATTTGCTAAAATACTTGCTATTTTTAGAAAAAAATTTACTGTGATATGTCATAAAGTATCGTTAGCAACTTAGCAATCGAATCTAACTACACCAAGTGCAAGATAAAATTTTACAGTTATAAATCTTGATTAGTGGCCTCAAAGCATACTATGATATCAGTTTCTATTTTTGATAATATAATTTATATTATATTATTCTTAAAAATTTTCCCTCGAGATAATATAAATATAAATCATAAAATATATTTCTTACTATCAAGGTAATTTATAAAATCAGTATATGAAAATCTTATCATTTTAAACTGATATAATCTCTTGTATGTGAGTATATAATACTTCATCTTTTACTGACATCTTATTATTTTATTGGTAGCCTTCAAATGTTTCATTTATGAGTAACTCTAATATCCACCTAGTATTTCTTATTGTAAAATTGATATTTGGTTTGGTATAAACTTAAATATATAATAGATTTCAAATTGCATATTCATAAGAAATATTTTTATTTGATTCTTTTCCAAGTTAATCTTAGGACACTAGTTTTAACTAAAATTTTCACCTATGATAATGTATATTATTAGCTAAACAAAGTTAAATACTAAATCTCTTTAATACTCGATTAATATATCCTTTCTGAGATAGTTTTAATAATATTTGAGATATCTTCATAAATATCTTAATGCCAATAACATAAGTTATCTCATTTATATCAATCATTTTAAAATTTTTGATAAGAAACATCATCCACAAATAGTACAATAAATTTGTTCTCGTTGATATTCAAATATAAATATTGATCAATAATATATTTTTTTAACTCTAAAGGAAGTAATGATATTATGAAAATTATTAACTATAACCTTATTTAAGGTTACAAATGATTTTTCTAAGTTTGCAAGCCAAAATTTTCTTTCATTTCTCTACGATTCCTTTAGGTTGTTTCATGTAAAATTTTCACCTAGATCCTCATTCGAAAAACTTATTTTTACATTTATATGATATAACTTAATATCATAATAGGCTACTAATATCATGATGATTGTTAACGAGTTTATTTAAGAACTAAAAAAATATCTCGTTATAGTTCATGTCTTTTTTATGAATAAAATATTTGATCATAAGTCTGATTTTATATCATTCAATATTATTTTTTTAAATTATGTTCAGTCTTAAGATTAATTTATAATAGACTCTTTTATAATTATTAGATAATTTAATGATTATCAGACATCATTTTGGTTCATTAATTTTGACTTTTCTTTTATTACATTATATCATTTTTTTAAATCATCACTTCTCATTGCTTATGAAAATAATAAGGGATTATTTTGATTCTTGTTTGATTTTTTTATACATATCATATAATAATAAAAATGATTAGCTTCTTTTCTCTTTAAAATCTTCTAAAAAATATGGATTATGATTATTCTACAAGATTATAATTGTTATCTTGTTATTTATCCTCATCAATTTGTTTAATTAATTTTGTCATCATCTGAGATTCAATGGTATTAAGAATATCACAGACCTTTCTTATTTTAATCTTAATTCTTTTATATACTAGTCAACTCATTTAAGTTTTATTTATATTGTAATGAACTTTAAATGAGATAAACTAAGAACGAAGAGAATTAAAAATAAATTGCATGAGAAAGACTTACCATGTCTATTTTTTTTTTAACATTATAGCTTTGTTAGTTAATTTTTTAATTTTTTTAATAAAGATTAAATCATTAATATAATCTCTATTTCATCTTTGGATAAAATATTAATATATTTAATGTTCACACAAGATTTTACAATTATAAAAGATTGATATCTTCTTTTATAGAATAGTATTACTATCCTTGAGTATACAACCTTTAACTATAAGAATATTTAAAATAATTGAATTCTACTTTATCACATAATTATTCTAAATAGATAATTCTTAAGAATGATCTAAATCTCCTAATTATGAATGTCATTATGAATATTATGCTTATTAATATCATTTAAGACTAATTTTATAATATAATTTTATAAATTTATTAGTTCAAACCACTTTAGCAACTATAAGATTAATATAAGAATATAAAATATATTTTAAATGTCATGTAAATGATAAAATATTTGTTATAATTTATATTCCAAAAGCTTATCATTTTATATCACTTTGATGACTACAAGTCATATAAAACTTAAGAAAATTAATTATAAATAATATTTAATAATTTTTCTTCAATATGTTCCTATACAAGTAGTTCAATATTAATAAAATAATAATCATAATAATAATTAAATATTAATTAATATAAAAACTCATATGATAATTATAATCATGATAAAACATAAATCATATCTTTATATAAAAATAAATATTATTTTATAAATTTTTAATATGAATATGAATAACCACATAAATATTCAAAATTAATAATTAAAATTTAAATATTACAATAAAATAATAAAAAAATACCAATATTTCATATGAGAAAATTATAAAAGAAAATAATAATTTATAGGGTTTTCTAAAATTTTGTATGGAACCTTAAATTAGACTAGTTAACCTTCTTTAATTGGAAAAGTCTAAAATTGAGTTACCCAAAATGAGCTCATAGATTTGAGTCAAACATTAACTCAATTAGATCAGTCAAAATTAGAGTTGACTGAAGTCAAAATTAGTCAAAATCAAGATTCGATCAAAATAAAATTTGACTAAGGCCAAAATCGATTAAAAATTAAACTCTTACCAAATTAGGTCTAAATCAATCGATGTTGGACTCAAATCCTATCATTGTAGGTAATAGCAATGCCAACCAACATAATAACGGCATCACAACATTTCAAATATAGATCTAAATATAAAATACATATGATATACTTTTATGATCTAAAATATTTAGATTTCAAAGATAACTCATATACTGATTGTTAGCATAAAAACTATTATTATACTATTATATGAAAAATTTTAATACTATAAATTAAAATCAAATAATCATAGATCAAATATTATGAGTGTGTACCTTTCGTTATCATTCTAAATACCTATTTTTTAATCTGCAAAAGCATCGTTATCCGATTTGAAAGAAATAACAATATCGATCTATAAAGAGAACTAGATTTGTCTTCTCAATTCTTCCTATTTTTCATGTGATCACTATGAGCAATGGAATAGGAACTAAGAGAGATTAAGAATATATTTATAATCTCAATTTCTGATGTTTTATCTATCGAATATCCTATCCTTTTACATGCAAGAGTAGAGGATCTAGATAGTAATTAAAAAAAAATTTATCAAAATCATCTCCTAAATAATTCTATAATAAGTGAACTTTATTTTTATTGATCAATAATCATAATCATAATTTAATTATATTTATATTGATCTAATTGGTACCATTCTTGTGGCCATAGTCTCTTCATCGTAGAAGTTGTGGGATGAGGCCAAAGGCAAAAAAAAAAAGAAAAAGTAAACAAACAAATTCAATGATCATCTCATTCCTCTGTTTTTAGCTTTGGGCGCCTGATTAGCTGAGCCTGAATGAGCCTAGTAAGACAAGTACGGTGACCATATAAAACAAGTAAAAATGATCACGTCGAAAGGGTGTAGGTCTTCGTTCTCGCACTGGGACAGACGTCGACAGCGTGAAGCTGACTCAGATGTTAATTAGTAACCTATAGATATAAAATGCTTTTTTTTTGTTTTTGTTTTTGGTGATGAATGATTTGAATCTATAAAGTACCACCAGTGCTTACTTTCTTGTATTCTATAAAATAGAAAGCTGCTTCTTTTGATTACCAGGTAAATGATGAGCATATACAAAGCTTCAAAGAACTCTCAGTCCTTGGCTCATCCTATATTTTATAGACATAAGTTGCACACTTTGTGAACTTCGATTGTTCTTCTCAGGGTGCAATGAACTTAAAACCATGTGGAGTTGCCTATTGGTCGATCACATTTTCTCAGGTTCCTCTGTCAATTGCTTTCACGTTATATGTTCTGTATGAGAAAAATAAGAAGAAGAAGAAGAAGAATTGTCGTCAGCAAGAAGAAGGCGAGGTGAGTCGACTGGACTGGCATGGATCTAATTTGGGAATCGACTCGTCCACGGATCATCTAACGAGTTCGCAGCCTATTTTATCCCAGGACAAAGCAGGAACAGGGATGGCGGCACTTCCCATGTTTGTCTTTCCATCGGCGGCACTATCAGCAGGGGCTTTGAGTGGCCTCTTTGGCATTGGTGGAGGATTGCTCCTGAACCCCGTGCTTCTTCAGATTGGGATAGCTCCTCAGGTGAGACTTGTTTTCTGGACTTTTCCCGGTCTAAGCAAACCAGTGGCTTTAAAAACGTGGCAGCTAAAGCTACGTCCTGAAGGATTCTCTTAAAAGCTAAGTAGAATCATGCAGAAGATTCTTTTTGGGTATCTTTTTTATACCAGCGGCAATTGAGGACTTTTATCTGATTTTTGCTTAAGGAAAATGCAACTTTATTTGCCATTCCAAGTTACAAGTAGTAGCCCAAGGCATAAACGGATACTTCAGCTATGAGTTTGAAATATACACACGTTTCTATGTTTTATCGTCACCGGACGAGTGTTGTTGGATTGTCCGCTAACACACTCCCTGGCTCTTTTGGTAGACTGCAGCAGCAACGAGCACTTTCATGGTGATGTTCTCGGCCTCGATGACCGCCCTTCAGTATGTAATCCTGGGCATGACGGGAATCGGTCGAGCTTCGGTTTACGCAGCGCTGTGCTTCGTAGCTTCAGCTACTGGATTGGTGGTCATGAAAAGAATCATAGTGAAGTCAGGCGGCAGAGTGTCTCTTACCGTGTTCACAGTCACTGCGGTGATGTCACTCAGCACCATCACCGTAGTTTGCTATGGCACGGCCGATGTATGGAAAGAGTACACGAGCGGAAAGTACATGGGCTTCAGACCACCATGCTAGGTTTGCACAGACCTCGGCTCTGCTAATTACCATGTTAAACCCAAACTTTGAGCAGTACTGTCCTGGGTTTAAGCTCTTTTCTTTAGCACCCTGGGTTTTTTTCTTTTTTTTTACACTTGTTTCATAATAAAGAAGGTTAATAAGCTCGAAAACTTCAAATATTAAAAAAAAAAGAAAAGAATCAAACACGAGTGTGTTGATTAATTAATTACAAGGAAAATTTGTTCATTTTCTCTGTGGAACTCAAGTCACCGAATCTTTGGGAGATTGCAGATTAAAGTTAATCGAGCATGCATGCACATTTTAACTGCAAAATTGTGAAAATAAATGCATCGGTGACATATGATAAAGGAGACTATTCAGCAACCGGAAGGATAATAGATGCAATGGTACAGAAGAACAGTGTACCGTATTCTATCTAATCAACACCTTCAAATAGTCATCGTCCTTTGATTACGATCCAAAATCTAATCGAATTAGTACAACTTTCTAGTCGTACCATCATAGGAGACACAAATAATCATAAGAATACGGTATGAGATCTTTATCAGATACACCCCCCTGACGAAGGATCATTATCGAATCCGTCATCTCTTTGATGCTAGTAGATCTGTGACAAGTTCAGGTTTGATTCGAGTTCCTGATGCAGCCACATCGACTAAAATTCAAATGAGTAACAGACGCATGAACGGAGCCTATAGCCGAACCTGTAGGGCCGACGCTAGAAGCAATAGCGGCTGCAACCAACAGTGTGGAGATCACCACCGTCCTTGAGGAAGATAGCAGCATCGATCCTGGTCGTCCATTCGTCTGCAGATCCGACGGCCCTCCGCATTAATCCGTGTGCTCCTACGTCATTGGACTCGCATCCCCCGTCGGTGCGCTATATAAATGTGCGCTGGTCGAACCATCCGTTCGCTCTCACTAGATCGAGTGCGTTCTCTCTCTTTGTCCGATTCGAGTTTTGAAGAGCGATGGCGGGAAGAGGGAAGACGTTAGCCTCGGGTGCGGCGAAGAAGGGGACGTCGAGGAGTAGCAAGGCTGGCCTCCAGTTCCCGGTTGGCCGGATTGCGCGGTTCTTGAAGGCCGGCAAGTACGCCGAGCGAGTCGGCGCCGGTGCCCCCGTCTACCTCGCCGCCGTTCTCGAGTATCTTGCTGCTGAGGTTTGTGTCTCTTTGGATCTGTCTTTCTTCTATTCTCATATGGCCATATTGATCTCCCATCCATCTATATCGTCACACGGGTGGTATGCAACAAAAAAGAAAAAAAAAAAAAAAAGGGGGAAAGATTGGGATCAATTTACGTTTCTTTTTATTTTCTTCGGTGACTTTAAGGTCGGTAACCCACTGTGTTTAGATTTGTTTTTTGCAATTCGTTGAATTAAACAAGATTCTTTTTTTAATAATTCGTTTTCGAGAAAATTAGGATGTTTGTCGAGTGTAGTGTTTTTTAAAATTTTTCCATAAGTGTAGCTGATTTTTCGTTATTTTTCCACAAGTGTAGTTTTTTTTTTTTCCCCACAAGACGAAGACCGATACTTTTTTTTCCCTCTCTTTTTTGTGTTTTCTTTTGAGCATTAGTTGCTGACACTTTTGGAACTCTTTGTTTGACATGCATATATGAAATCTCTCTTTCTTTACGTCCAATTACTTTGCGCAAGCAACTTTGGGTTACTGTCTTTTCTTCTATACTCATTCTTTTGTTGTAAGGAGTTGGTTAATTAGCAATCACCGAGTGCATGTGGATGGTGGTGGGCATGTTTAGGTGTTGGAGCTGGCGGGCAATGCAGCGCGGGACAATAAGAAGACTCGGATCGTGCCCCGCCACATCCAGTTGGCGGTGCGGAACGACGACGAGCTGACGAAGCTGCTGGGCTCCGTCACCATCGCCAGCGGCGGCGTGATGCCCAACATCCACAATCTGCTACTCCCCAAGAAGACCTCCAAGCACTCCGCCGCCGGCGATGACGAGAGCTAAGCCTCGTTGCTGGAAGATTTCTAAAAAAGGAAAAAGGGGCGGCTGCCGGCCTGCTCCGTCACGGTGACCGATCAACGACGTGCTCTCTCTAATTAAGTGTCTTACTCTCAGAAGATCTCTCAGAAGATGATTGCTTAGGAATCGGGTAGCGGCTTGGAGCGGGAAATACCGTGTACATAGCGGCGTGCCGATGTCTGATTTCACTTGCTTTGTACGTCCAAGGTGTTGTGTGCTCCACAAAAATGGTCGGATTCCTGAATGTGTCGGATTAGTTAGTCAGGCCACATCGTGATGTCTGCCTGCTTTGACGCAATGCTCGATGAGACCGGGATGATTCCGCAGGCGAATCGCTGATGCTGTTTAACAGAGGGCAGCTTGGTTTGGATCGGAAGCGGAGCACCGTTTACCTGGCGGAGGAACAGCTTACGCGTCCATCGTCTCGTGCCAGGAGACACATGCATGTTAATGATCGCTGACGTGCAGTAACATCGAAGAATGGGTTTTCTGCACCTTACGATGAGGGATTATGCCTGACTCGAACCTTAATCATATGTTTGTTTTCCCACTCATACACACAAAAAAAAAATGATGCGGATCACTGCGTGTGTCGAGGTGAAGAAGATTCATGCGGCGGCGGCGACTTCGGTCGCCCGAATGCAAAAGCAGCGGGCGACGAATGTCATGCGGAATAGCTCGACGTGCTTCGTCTGCGTTCAGAAGTCGGCTAACGATTACAGGCCGAATAAACAAAATTACTTGGAATTTGTTTTTTATTGTTTAATATATTGTCTTCCAAGATGAATCTCGGGTTTGTTGCAAATCTAGAATTGGAGAAGTCCACCAATGTTGCTCCACCCTCGACAGTAAATGTACTATCGACTGAGGCTCCGGTGGCACAACACGTCACGAATGACAGTGAACGCTTGACCCATTCAAGTCTGGATACACTGTATGGAAATGGTGCAGCTGAAATCGTAAGTAGGTGCGAAGCAAGTAAAGATGAATAAATAAAGCAAGCAATAGGCTTGCCCGATTGGTCTTTATCCTGTCGCACACTTTGGGCAACCATCCGTTCAACCCGATCTTGTCGTTGTTGATCATCGCATGGGGACGAACCATAGCAGGCAAGCAGGCAAGGCATCAAATAGTTGACCGTGTCTTCTATTCGATTCCATCGTCGACCTCTTTTCGTTATAGCAAATAATATATAGTTTTATCTAAAAAAAAAGAAAGAAAAGAATCCTTCTAGGCGTCTGGAATGCAATGGCTTTCAGAATGGGACATATTCATTCGACTTTTCTGTCCGGCATTTTATCAAGTATTGGGCTGAAAAGGATTGATTGTTTACCATCCATCCCCTCTCCGGCCACCGAACACGGCAAATGCTTATTCGACAAATTTGAGGCTATGTGGTGATTGAGTTCAACAAAGATGAATTGCGCGGCAATCACCTCGATCTCTGATGTTTCATAAATCTGTTTTATCAACTGTGGGAGATTTCAAACTGAAAAAAAGAAAGATGATGATATGTACAAGGCAGATCTTGAAGAAGGCCGCCGTTATTAATTATGTATGTATGTACATGGCGGGCGAAGCTTTAGAAAATGAAGGCCGCCGGAGCAAAAGCGGGAACAACCGCAGCCACCGCATACTGCCTGAAACACATCACACACGGAAATCTTAGTCCGAACAGTAAATACTCGTTATGCAGAGTTTTATGGATGGTGCCATGCATCACAGCATAAAATATGACACACGTTATAATGCATTATAACAATAATATGGACCATCACAAATATTCCATGGATGATGATGATCCACAAGTCAGCAGTCACACTGTGCTATAACATACTGAGATTTAGACGCCGGTCACCGTCTTTTGCAAGTGCCTAGTTATTTTTTTCACTTCAGTGATAGGTAACATGATTTCAGTCAGTATGTAATGCCGTTTATAAATCGAAAATCGTTTAACCTCTCATTCTCAAGAGATAATGAATACTAACTACTTCTTCTTCTTCTTCTTCTTCTTCTTCTTCTTCTTCTTCTTCTTCTTCTTCTTCTTCTTCTTCCCCTCTGAGAAGATAACCTATAATGAAAAAAATGCTGACGAAGATATGTATAAAAGACCCAACCAATAGTAACGTAAATTGTTTTTCGTTCAAATAAATGAGAATGGGGGACGCAATTTAATTCTGTAATAAAGATCGGACAGAGACCCAACAACCTCTCTTCCTTCAACCGTAGGTGTGATTGCCCACCTTCCTTTCCCTGCTGGTCTGTCTCCCACCTTGAATTTAGGAAAATTTTGCAGAGAATCTAACCATTTATTCTCTTATATATTTTCTATTTAACCAATTAGGATAGATATCCTTTGGTCCACTCGGTGGAGGCTACGTTATCTACTAACCGAGAAAGCGGACACACACACACACACACAGGAAGAGAAGGCGTCTTGCATGTATGAACTGTGATGAGAGAGGAAGAAAACAAAAAATCTACAACTTCGAAGAAGCTACCCACTGCAATTAGATTCTATGGGGAATGGGAAACGTTGTCTTCCTACGCCGAGAGAGAGAGAGAGAGAGCTGATTGATTACCCATGGTCGTCCTTGAAGGGGCGCGGAACAAACCTACGCGTCGCTTGGGCTTTCGCCTTCCGCGGTCCGCCGCCACCCTTGGGCACCGCCTTATCCCCCATCAGCGCCGCGTCCTCTGAGATCACGACCAACGACGGCCGCCACGCCGACGCCCTCCTCCGGCGCTTGCCCTCGCACTCCTTGGCTGCCGGCGCCTCCTTATCCGGCCGTATGGCTCGCCGGCCGCAGGGGAATTCCAGTAACCTCATATCGCCCTCTGTCGAGGAAATTGCGTATTCCACCGTGGATCCTTTCTCGCTTGGCCGATGAGTATGAATAGGGACCTCCTCGTTGGATTTATATTGACCAAACGACCCAACCCTTTGGATGACTGTGAGTTGACATCGACGTCGGTCGGGCCACCCTTTGGATCATGAAATTTCATGGGGACGGATTGTTTTTGTTTGTAATCAGCACCTGAGATCCGCGAGGGTCCGATTCTCGACCGTCGGGTAATGACGTCTGGTTTCTTTGGAATCAATCGATGGTGGGTGGGGTAGGAGGCGTAGGTCTCAGCGAGTGATGGATGGTGAGCCATTCCGCTTAGCATGTACATCCATCCACGCACGCACACAGCAAGGAATCCGATGCATCCGATCAGGTTTCCCCTTTCCGTTTAGGACAGCCACTCCATGCGCACAAAACCAAGAGCCGCACACAGGAATAATCCGTGGAACGCCGGGTGGGGCATCCCCACCCGATCAAATTACCTCAATTTCCCATCGCTGCGCAGCCGACATGTTGGTGCCATGTCCCAATTCCATCCCCAGCACACTCACGGATGAAGTAGAGCCTGTGTGTACGGGGAGCAATTCCAGAGTCGCCAGGGTGGATGGATAAGGACGAGGATATTATAAGCCAAGCATCTGGTCATTATTAATTGGTTATCTGCCACGACCATTTCGAGGCCCACGCGATCAGAAAGCTGTGTCGTCACACCAGGTTCCACACCCCCACGGGTTACGCAGGTCCATTCAACACCTTTGGAATGATAAAATTGTACTGGGACAACAGAGGCCAAGTGAGACGGTGTGTGGTCTACCGCCTCTTTCCCTGTCGATCAAGTACCTTTTTTATTGGCAATCTAAGACGTCTGATCACAAGTTTGGTAAATGTGAGGAGACGTGTAGAGAAGCAAGAGCACGGTTTTAATTGGGGATTTGGAAGAGGGTCACGTTGAGAGAAGTGTGTGGTTTGAACGTTTGACTACAATCTGATGACTGTTTAACACTTCCTTTTATCTTTGAGTTTGTGCGGGAAATGATGGTGGCACGACGTATACCATTCTTTAAATCTATTGTTACACTGAGGCCATCAGCTCAGTTCGATTTGGTTCTGTGCCTAAAATGTAAGTCTTTGCTCAGAAAAACTAACGTGGAGAATCTTGTAAAGAGCTAGCGTAAGGTGTGAGGGTAGAGCGTCACTATCGAGAGCTGGCCTACAGGGAGTATGTGTGAGGTGCCATCTTTGTGAACTAGCGTGAAGAACTGTCGTGAAAAGTTGACATGAGACGTGGGCGCAGAGAGCCACGATAGAGAGCTGGAGTAGAGAACTATTGTGAGGAGTTGGCGTGAGGTTCGGGGGTAGAGAGCCGTCATCGAGAGATGGCCTGCAAGGTGTTGGCATGAGGCGCGGACAAAGAGAGTTGGCGTGGCAAGCTTTGATAGGAACCAGGCAGGGTTAAGTAGGTGAGTCCTACTCAACCAAAAGTAGCTAAAAAAAATCTTGTGAGATTATAATAAATCTCACATAATCATCTTTATCCTATAAATAAGAGTTGCTAAGGTTTATATTTAGGCATCATAGTCGTCGCCCCCTTTTTACTGAGTCGATTATCCCATTTGTAGGAAGCAGCCCCTAGGGCTAGGGTTTGGAGCCCTATATAAGCATGTAGCTTCTATCTCTTTTAGAATAAGATCTATCCACAATTGTAGTCATTTGGTCGACTTCTAGGAGGGTGGAACCCCTATAGCGTTCCAAGGGTTGATCTCCCTCAAAGATCAATCTACATATAATTCCTCTGGGGTTGTATCATCTGGTATCAGAGCAGCGATCTTACTGCTTTTCCTGCCACGCCTGCCGCCCACCACTAGCCAAGAAATTCTCACAATTGCTCTTAATGTCATCATCTCCACTATCATCTTCTACTGTAGATCAAATTAATCTATTATTGTCACCTCCAATTGTATTAGATATATGATATTCTTCTATCACCAATATCTTTTACTGCTGTAATTTTTCATTCAAAATACCAAGAAGATGTCTGTTTCTCTATCCCGTGCTGCGAATTCCTTTTGTCATAAAAATTATCATCCTTGCGGACGAAGGATTACTGTAAAAAATTTCAACTGCATATTATTGCCTTTAACCGATCTATTTGCTTGTAGCGGGTCTTGGCATGACCACTTAGGCGGGAGTATGAGCTCTCCGTAACGGGTCTTCGCTCAACTGCTTAGGCAAGAGAATGAATCCGTCGTAGTGGCTTCCATTATAGCAGGACTGGGCTCGACCACTTAGTAAGAGAATGAATCCGCAGTAATGGCTTCCACCGTAGCGAGTCTTGGCTCGACCGCTTGGGTGGGAGAATGAATCCGTCATAGCGGGTCTTGTGTTGCTATTTTAGGGTTCTAGAGGTCTTGGGGGCGTGTCTTTTACTGTAGATGTCTCTGGAAGGCAGTACAAGATCTCGCATTGTTCCAAGGTATATACATGCAGGTGTTACTTTATGGAAGGTGAGCCATCTTCGGTGCTCATTGGGCTACCCATGGGTCTTTATATAGCATTTTGGCCCTGCTTTTAGTTTTGCCTGCTTCTAGTTTTGGCCTTTCATCGTCACCTATTTCAATGTCAGGTCACTTTGTGCTTTCCCTATTTGTTGATATGGATCCTTGCAATTTGAGGGAGGTTGATCCTCTTGTCTTGGAGCTGTAAAGTTCAAGGGAGGCGGGGCGCCAAGCCCCTACGAGGGCTGGCCTAGAGTCATTCGTAGAATCTTTTACCAACCCGATCCTACTATAGGGATCGATATTTTCTGAAGGTGGTATAATAAAACCTCGGAGGAATTCTATGTAGATTGATCTTTGAGGGGAGATCAACCCTTGGAACGCTATAGGGGTTCCACCCTCCTAGAAGTCGGCTAAATGGCTACGATTATAGATAGATCTTATTCTTAAATAGATGGAGGTTACAGTTTTATATAGGGCTCCAAACCCTAGCCCTAGAGGCTACTTCCTAAGTGAGTTACCCATTTTGCCCTCAACACTAGCCAACCGACCTAGTAAAAGGGGGGACGACAACTAGGAAGCCCAAAGGTCCAAATATAAAACCTAGCCACTCTTCTTTATAGGATAGAGGCGGCTAGGTGGGGTTTATTACAATCTCACAGGTTTTTTATTAACTACTTCTTGGTTCGGAAGGACCCAACCTTGCTAGGGTCCTATCAAGCCCGCCCTCTCCAAATCAGTCTTGTCCTCAAGGTTGAGGTTCCATGAACTCAGGGAACCGGGTCTTCAGTACCAAATATGAATTAAGTAATGTCTTCGAGTGATAAATTATTTCAATGCACTAGTACTTAAATATAGGGACGTCGACGACGTATCATGATTCTACGGTCGAGGATGGATTGTGGTTGGGCTTGAATATCTCCATCATCAGTGGTGTTAGGTAGTTGGATCTATGGTGACTCATGTTCTCCCAACTTAGGCTTCAAGTATGACATGTGAAAGACAAGGTGAATTTTGGCATCCTCAGGCAATTTAAGTCTGTACGTCATGGCTCCAATGCGCTTTGTAATCTAATAGGGCCCATAAAAACATGGGAATAGCTTCATGGAGGCTCGTGTATTGATGGAGAGTTGCTTGTATGGCTGTAGGCAAAGATAAACCTAATCTCCTACTGAAAATTCTCTTTCACTTCGTCGTGTGTTAGCTTGCTACTTCAGGCTTGAGCGGTAGAGATATTATCCTTTAGCAGTTGTAGGAGTTTGTTCCTGTCAATTAAATCTTGATCGACCTGATCTACCTTGACCGAGCCAATTATATACTTTGGAATCATAACGGTCGATCGACCATATAATGCTTCATATGTGGCATATTTTATAGATGAATGATATGTAGTATTATATCACCATTCAGCCCTAGGATCTATTTCGCCCACTCCTGTGGCCGATCACTAGCGAAACACCAAAGGTACGTTTCTAAACACATGTTTATCACCTTTGTTTGGCCGTTAATTTATGGATGATATGTTGTACTCATCTTGAGTTTGGTGCCTTATAACTGAAATAACTCGATCCAAAATTTACTAGTGAAGATCCTATCATGATCACTTACAATGGACCTTGGCATCCCGTGTGATTTAATAATATTTTCTATGAAAATCTGAGCAACACTAGCAGTAGTATAGGGATTTCTCACAGCACAAAAATGAGCATATTTCGTAAGTCGATCAACCACCACGAGGATTGTGCTTTTACCTTTGGAATGTGGCAGCCCTTCGATGAAGTTTATGGAGATGTCAGTTCACACCGAGTCTAGTATGGATAGTGGTTGTAGCTTCCTTGGACTCGCCACCATTTCACCCTTTTACTGTTAACATACATCACATTGTGCCACATATTCAGAAATAATTTTTTTCATCATTCTCTAATAAAAAATTTACTTCACTCTTTTGTAGGTTCTCAGAAATCTGGAGTGCCCTACTGAAGGTGTGAAGTGCATTTCGTGCAGGATGATTTTGATATAAGGGGAGTCGGGTATAAGCATAATGCGACTTTTGTAATGTAAATCCCTCGAATCCTAAGTGTAGTAGGCTATTGCACTTGGATCCTTCTCCAATTTTTTTATGATGTTACTAATCTCTGTATCCTTCTTTTATTCCTCTCTAATGTTCTCAAGGAAGCCGGTGGTAGGAAGGGAGATGACTAAAAATTTAGCTTCCTCAAGTAGCTGTGAGAGTGTATCTGCAATAACATTTTTTTTTTTTTGTAAATACTTTCATAATAAAATCCTAGAAGTTTGGTTGCCCATTTTTGCTACTCAGGGGATGATATCTTATGCTCTAAAAAGTACTTGAGGCTTCTATGGTTGGTTTTAATTTGAAATCGTCGGCCGGTCAGGTAGGGTCTCCACCTCGTTACTGCCTGCACAATGGCGAGCATCTCCTTATCATATATTGGTATTTTTTTTATGAGAGAGAGACAATGCCTTGCTGGTGTATATGAGTGATCAACTATCTTGTAGGAGAACGACTTAAATTCTGACTTTAGATGCGTCGACTTCAATGACGAATGGTCGATTGAAATCTGGTAGCGCTAGCACCGGCATCGTCGTCATGGCTGCCTTAAGTTTATCAAAGGCAGCGGAGGCTTTGTTCGACCATTGAAAGACATCTTATTTTAGTAGAGGAGGGGTGCATCGATCTTCCCACAGACTTTCACAAAATTTTAGTAATAGCTCGTTTGTCCAATGAACCCGCATAGTAATTTCACGTTTGTAGGTTTCGACCAGCCCTGCATTGCTTCAATTTTTGTTGGGTCTACCGCTACTCCTTCTAATATTATGTGCCCAAGGTATTCTACTTTTTGCTGGAGAAAGCTATACTTTGGCTACTTAACAAAAAGAATATTTTCCCAAAGGATCGTCAAAACAACCCATAAATACTAAAAGTGAGTCTCAAGAGAAGGGTTATAAATGAGAATATTATCAAAAAATACCAGCACAAATTTACAAAGAAAGCTCTGAAAAATATTGTTCATGAGACTTTAAAATGTTAAAAGAGCATTAGTGAGTTCAAAAGGCATTATGAAGAATTCATAATAATCGTTATATGTGCGGAATGCAGTTTTTGGAATGTCATCTTTATATACCCGAATTTGGTGATAATCGGATCGGAGGTCCAACTTCGTGAAGACTCGAGCTCCTTTTAACTCATCAAAAAGTTCATCCACCACTTGTATTGGGTACTTTTCCTTGACGGTAATGTCATTTAAAGCTCGGTGGTCGATGCACATCCGCGAAGTTCCGTCCTTCTTGCGTACAAGTAGCACTGGTGAGGAATAGGGGCTACAACTTGGCTGAATCACCCCTATTTTAAATATCTCTTTTATAATCTTTTTGATTTCATTCTTCTAAAGGTGAGGATAATGGTACGACTGAGTGTTTACTAGTGGTTTACCTAGAAGAATTGGAATCCGATGGTCATGTTGTCGAGTACGAGGAAGACCGTGCAATTTAGTAAAAATGTCAGCAAATTTAGCAAGCAATTGGGCAAGATTTTGATCTTCAATTTTTATTTTTTTCCCTCTAGTTGCTGCTAGAGATGCATAAAAATGCTACCATTTATCTTATGTAAAACTTTCTCTATTTGTTGGGTCGAAACAGTGGTTATGTTGCTTCTGCTCTTCCTGCGTAGGATGATATGTTTACCTTTGTAGTAGAATTTCATAATTAATTTGAAAAAGTTTCAAGAGACATCACTTAGCGTTGTCAGTCATTCTATGTAAAACATGACCTCATAATCATTAATTGGTAGGAGGAAAAAGTCACGACAATTTCTTGGTCCTGCAGTAATAGTTTCACCAGCGGGCATCTTTGGTTGCACTTTAGGATTCTGTCGTTGATGACTTTTACGTCGAACTTGCTACAACCTTTGATGTGGAGTGCCATCCGAGCAACAACTTTATTGTATAGGAAGTTATTAGTGCTACCCGTGTTGATGAGAATATTGGTCAGTTGTTGTTTGATAAGACCTCCAACTTTCATCGTTTGCGGGTTCGAGTAGCCGGTTAGCACGTGTACCATAAAGTCGGTCGGTTATGGCTCTTCTTCCATATCTTCTTCTTCATGTTCAAAGCTCTTTTTTGGATATTCAATAACCTCTTCTTCTACTGGTTCAATCACAAAAAGTCTCCCTTTTTTACAGCGATGCTAGTGGCTCCACAGCTTATCACAATGCCAACATAACCCCTTCGCAGATCGCTCCCGAAGCTCTTCTCTTATTAACTTTTTTAGTGCATAGGCTCGGCTGACAATAGGAGGAGCTGAGGGCTTCAGTATTGCTAGTTAGGGAGTGACCCTAGTCCTCCGGGCTTCATGGTTCAATCTCTCCTCTTGAAGTCATGCAAAAGAGATAGCTGCCATAAGCGTATACGGTTGTCGCACTTTAACTTCTCCCTGGATCTCCGGCTTCAAGCCCTCAATAAAGGTCCCCAATAGCTATTTTTTAGACTAATCACAAATTTGATTCGATAACCTTTTAACCTAATTTGATACTCCTGAATGGTGGAGGTTTGTCGGATCTTTGCTAGTTGTCCATTAATATTCTCTTAATCGGTTGGTTTGAAGCGGATTAGTAGTCCTTCTTTGAATTATCACCATGATAGGACTTCATGAGTATGTTCAAACCAATCAAATTACTATATGGTATCACTTTCAAAATGTATAGTTGTAATTTCTACCATAGATGCGTCCGTAGTTTTGTGGTACCAAAAATATCGTTCGGCACGCGAGATCCAACCAATCGGGTCTCCTTCTTCCAATCTAGGGAAATCCACCCTTATGCGTGACTAGTAGTGATTGGTCACAGAGCCTCCCCTCTCCTGGAAGTTATCTATTCAGTTAGAGCTCTCTCCTTGATGTGATTTCTTCGGGCTCGGTGGTCGGCCCAAACTGAGTTCGATAAAGAGAGTCTGAATCTTATCCTCCATTCGAAGGCTCCGAATTTAGTATTGATTGTCTCCTCAGATGTCATAGTATATGCCTTCAAACTTGTAATATTAAGATCTCTCTTTTGTTGTCGGGTTAAAGGCATGTATCGATTGAAAGAAGTGGTGGCTGAAAGGATTGGTGGATTGGTGTATGTAAGAGTAGAATTGTCGTTGAAGAAACATTGATTTCACGATAAATTTTTTAGCAAAACCAAGAGATTTGAGGAGGGAATTTGACAATAAAATCTTGGTTTAGATAACAATAATGATGATAAATTTTATCAAGAAGATTTTTGCAGTATAACAGCAAGGAAATCAGTGCAAGTTGAGATAGCAGAATTCTCATCGAAAAATTCCAACGATTTGGACGAAAATTTGCAGCAACTCAAGAATGATTTAGAGATGAATTTTTCAATAGATCAATCTTAGATAGAAGCCAAGACGGTCTATGAAGCATATAAGAAATTTCGTTCAAAAAGGATAACAAATAGATCGGTTAAAAGCAACAATATGCGATTGAAATTTTCTACAGCAATTCTTCGTTCGCAAAGATGATAACTTTTACGATGAAAAGAATTCATAGCACGGGATAGATAAAAAATCTTCTTCTTGATATTTTGAATGAGAAATTGCAGTAGCAAAAGGTATTGGTGATAGGAGAATATTAGATCTCTTGATATAATTGGAGGTGACGATAGTAGATTGATTTGAACTACGACAGAAGATGACGGTGGAGATGGCGACATCAAGAACAATTATGGGAATTACTTGATTACTGGTGGGCGGCAGAGGTGGCAGCAAAAGCAATAAGATCGTTACTCCGATACCAGATGATAGAATCTTCCACCCTCCTAGAAGTCGACCAAATGACTGTAATTATAGATAGATCTTATTCTCAAAGAGATGGAGGCTACATGCTTATATAGGGCTCTAAACCCTAAACCTAGAGGTTGCTTTCTAAGTGAGTTACCCCTTTTGCCCTCAACCCTATCTGACCGGCCCAGTAAAAGGAGGGGCGGTGGCTAGAAAGCTCAAAGGCCCAAATATAAACCCTAGCCACTCTTCTTTACAGGATAGGGGTGGCTAGGTGGGTTTTATTATAATCTCACATGTCTTTTATTAGCTGCTTCTTGGTTGGGAAGGACCCAACCTTGCTAGGGTCCTATCAGTTGTGCACCTCAGCTAGAAAACTCGAGGCCTACACCTAGGCAAAGTGGAGCTCATTAAGATAGACTCGCTCCCGAGCCATGCACCTTGGCATAAAGATCCGAGGCCTCTACCTTAGCCAAGCTAACATGCTCCTGAGTCGTGCACCTCGGCATAAAAACCTGAGGCTTACACCTCGATTGAGCTAACATGCTTTCGAGCTGCGCACCTTATCTAGAAGACCCGAAGATCGCACCTTGACCAAACTAATACACTCTTGAGCCATGCATAAGATGTATGCCCAAGTCAAAAAGATGTATCCCAAGTCCCCCTATAAGAAACCCGAGGCATACCTCTAAGAGGAGAAAGAATGATATGAGATATTTTGGTATCACCCTACGATGACAATTGGCTACCACCTTAGAACTAAGGTGGCACCTCCGAATTGACATAAAACATGCATCTAAAAGTAACTCAAATGATCACATCTCAAAACGACACAATAGACTCAAAAACAATAGTAACCACACCACTCAGGACTATACAAAGTAATACCCAAAATCAAACAAAATAACCTTGTGCGGTGCGAAACTGGAACAATCGACCCACGCCATTTGGAGTAGATGAATCAGCCACCTAGAATGTCGGTGGTCACTAACAGCCTGCGTAAGATTAACCTTCAATGAGAGGTATAAAACGCCACCCCCAAGCATATGCTAGAGACATTGATCACTACTCCTAAAAAACTGATTTAAGCTTCGGAGAGATCAAGTCGGGAATCTCCCTTCTCGCATCAACCTATTGTGCAGGAACTCGACATCAGAGATAACCTCATCTCCATTTCGGGTCGACCAGAAGACACCGGTCCCGATCCTCCATTCCCTCTCTATTCGTCCCTCCAAGCAATCACGTGAACATCATCGTACGATTAGAACTGAACCAAACCATGTCGGTTCTGGTTCGATCCTTGGACCATGGCATAAACGGATACAACAATACTGATATTGTAAACTTGTACTTTATTTTTTTTTACAAAATTTAAACGAGGAGGAAGAATATAGTCGCCGACTTATGGGACATGAGCCCATACGTGTCTCAAACGTGAATCGTCGACACAATCGACCGATTCCTGTGAATTTGGGAGGAAATATATTGTATGATAGGCGTTTAAGAGCATTTGCATAACCAAAAACCTTTCTTAGTGGCTGCACCATCCTTTGACCTTTGCGCCATGAGATCGACGGAGCCTCCTCATATTGACGTAACCAATATGTATACATATATGTAATCGAGGATAGAGTTCGGTGTCCATTTCCAGCACGCTTTTGTTAGTTCTGCATCAGCATGCATGCATGCAAATGGAAGGTGAGGAAATCCACCGGGAGTGCACGTCGTCCTCACAGGTCTATCTTACGTAAAACATCATATTTGTACCTTCTAGAAAAGAACCTATCTGTGGAGTTTACTTCTCGAAAAGAACCTAATTGAAAATCATAGGTTAAGAAGGGTAAAATTACAAAAGAGTCGAAGAAGAAAAAGATAATAAATAAAAATAAGAGAAAAAAAATTATTGAGAAATCGATTTGATATCAAATGAATTCGGATGAAGCCATCATAAATTTATATTGGTTCTAATTTTTTTTATTCCCTTGCATTTATTTATACTGATTACGTGGGTGTATAAGATTACAAATTAATGAATTCAGATATTATACCGCTGCCTTTCCGCTGTGCCGAGACGTTACATCAAGTGAGATTGTAATTTCTTGGATACAATTAATCAATTGTTATCCTTTGATTTAACAACATCAAATTCTGGGCTGAGCTTTTTATTTTTGGGTCCCTGAATTTGATTGGTTCCGACGCGAACTTTCCCGTATGTTCTGATTCTAATTAGTAAAGTTTTTGTTCTTTTTCTAAAAAGAAAAAAGAAAAAAAGAAAAGCATAAGTGAGTAAGCATCCCTCGTGGCCCAATTAGATGCCCTCCCACCCCCACCCTATTAAGCCCTAGCCGATCGCAACCCGAGGCCGATGACCCATGGCCACCGGGGAAAGGGCACCGGGAGGAAAGATCTCCGACGCCGACGTCGCAGGGGGTGGCGGTAGACGGTGGGATGACCTAAACCGGGACCTCCTGGTGGCGATCTTCGGGAGGTTGGGGGTGGCGGATCTCATCGCTGGCGTCCCTTTCGTCTGCTCCTCATGGCGCGACGCCGCGCGGGATCCCCTCTGCTGGCGGGAGCTCGACTTCCGCGAGTGGGAACCCCTCTCCCGCCGCCTCGGCGTCCATGGTGACGACCACGCCGACTTCACCGGCATCCTCCACTCGGTCATCGCCCGCGGCCATCAGCTCCTGAAATCGATCTACTTCCCCTTCTTCGCCGACGACATTGATCTCTTATATGTTGCAGAAAGGCGATTCCTCTAATACGAATTCTGATCCTTTGCTTTTTTGATTCCTCTCTCCTCTTGAATGTTGGTGTTGTTTTTCCATCTGGATTTTCTTTTTTGCGTCAAAAGCCATGCGAACCATAAAACAAATAAAAGGGGGGGGCGGGGGGGGAGGGGGAAGAAAAGGGGGTTCTTGCTTGTTGAAGTCTCAACATTTTCTTTGTGAAAATTCGTAGTGATGTATCCAATTAATTTTCGGAAATTTCAGGTGTCCAGGGTTGCATTATTTCAGTCTGCCAAACCCAGAAATGGACGAGGAAATGTTCCGCAAGGCTGTTGGAAAACTCGCGTTCCTCAGAGGCATGGCGGTGGACGAGAATCTCATCAGGAGTGAAGTCCTTCTACACGTTAACCAATGCTGCGCTTCCTTAAAGGAGCTCAGCGTTTTTTCTGAGTTCGTGGATGAAGATATGGCGTCCGTGATCTGCAAGTCCCTTCCCTCTCTTCGGAAGCTTGAGATAACAGAGTCCGTCATCTCCTCACAAGCTATAATTACCTTTATAGATGGATTAAAGGAACTTGAGCATTTTGACATTTCTGGATACGAGAATTCCGCAATCACTGATGTGGTTCTTCAGAAGGCTTCTCGTCTGAAGGTGTTTATATGGAACTCGAGGTTCGAGTTGGGTGAATTCATGGACTGCTCCAACTGCGGGGAGGACTGGCTCCTACAGAGATCCTGTGAGTGCATGCTGGACCGAAAGGTGATGGAGTGGCTGACAGAACTTTCTTGATGCGCTGCAATGGTTATGAGTTGGATATGCAATAAATACATGCTCACGTACAGGTATAACCTAATGCAGAGAATTATGCACTCGTTTACTCTACATGGTGAAAATCTGGCTTTCTTAAATTGGCCTTTTTCTTGTGTATACAAATATGGAATTTATCTTGGGACCTACCATAGTTATGTCTGTATTTAAATGTCATTACTTTGGCAATGCTTTGCTTCTGTTGTTGAAAAGCATGTCCATACTATGGAGTTTATCTTCCTTACTCATGACTGTATTTAAATGTCATTACTTTGGCAATGCTGTGCTTCTGTTGTTGAAAAGCATGTCCATACTATGGAGTTTATCTTCCTTACTCATGACTGTATTTAAATGTCATTACTTTGGCAATGATTTGCTTCTGTTGTTGAAAAGCATGTCCATACTATGGAGTTTATGTTCCTTACTCATGACTGTATTTAAATGTCATTACTTTGGCAATGCTTTGCTTCTGTTTTTGAAAAGCATGTCCATACTATGGAGTTTATGTTCCTTACTCATGACTGTATTTAAATGTCATTACTTTGGCAATGCTTTGCTTCTGTTGTTGAAAAGCATGTCCATACTATGGAGTTTATGTTCCTTACTCATGACTGTATTTAAATGCCATTACTTTGGCAATGCTTTGCTTCTGTTGTTGAAAAGCATGTCCATACTATGGAGTTTATCTTCCTTACTCATGACTGTATTTAAATGTCATTACTTTGGCAATGCTTTGCTTCTGTTGTTGAAAAGCATGTCCATACTATGGAGTTTATCTTCCTTACTCATGACTGTATTTAAATGTCATTACTTTGGCAATGCTGTGCTTCTGTTGTTGAAAAGCATGTCCATACTATGGAGTTTATCTTCCTTACTCATGACTGTATTTAAATGTCATTACTTTGGCAATGATTTGCTTCTGTTGTTGAAAAGCATGTCCATACTATGGAGTTTATGTTCCTTACTCATGACTGTATTTAAATGCCATTACTTTGGCAATGCTTTGCTTCTGTTGTTGAAAAGCATGTCCATACTATGGAGTTTTTCTTCCTTACTCATGACTGTATTTAAATGTCATTACTTTGGCAATGCTTTGCTTCTGTTGTTGAAAAGCATGTCCATACTATGGAGTTTATCTTCCTTACTCATGACTGTATTTAAATGCCATTACTTTGGCAATGCTTTGCTTCTGTTGTTGGAAAGCATGTCCATTCTATGGAGTTTATGTTCCTTACTCATGACTGTATTTAAATGTCATTACTTTGGCAATGCGTTGCTTCTGTTGTTTAAAAGCATGTTTAGTGTGTATCTATTTTTGGTCCAGTATAATATGTTTCTTTGCTTTGGTAGAAGTACAGGGTATCTTACAAATATTTTCTTGGTTGCTTCATGAGTTGGAATGAGGAAACATAATTTGTAGATTTTCAAATATAGCATTCGATCCTTTTTTGTTTTTGATAAAGCTGGACTGAAATTTTTTATTCATAGTTGTCTGAGGTGATTTAATGTGCTTCTGGCATGAATTCACATCAATTTTCTATGTGTAGTTGTTTTTTATGTTTCGAACAAATAAATAAAAATCTCCTGTGCAAAAAAAAGAAAAAAAACATTAGTTGTACTCATAATATTCATGCATACGAAAAGACTATTATGAGACCAGAGTAGGGTTGAAAATGGAGGGGATACAGTTAGTGGACAATGTTTAATATCATATAGTTTAAATGATGATTACAAATATCATCTGACGTAGTGCTATATTAACAACTACTCATAGATATGATAAGAGGTTTGTGCAACTTTTCACCTGAACGCTTGCTTAGCTGTCCAATGCGTTAAATTCGTGTTATGGGCATGCTTTACAAGAAGAGGGTTATTTTTCTCATGGTGCCGATGAAGAACCTGAGAACATAGGAGGGAAGAGAGACAAAATTCTTGTTCGGTGGAACTATTGCAATTTTAACCTTTATAATTGCCAAATGGTACTTGGCAAGCACGACCTTAGGGAATCGGTTAATAACTTGACATATTTGACTATCCATCATTCGTCATGAAATGATTTTTCAAGTTTGTCCTAATTGATTCTGATGTCTTTCTGGCTAAGGACTTTATCTTTTAACTTATCCATAAGAAATAATGATTATGTTGATTGATATCATCAATTCCTTATGAAAGAAAGAAAGGTGAACTACTTGGAAATTCATATATTGATGTGGGAGATGATCAATTGCTTCCGGGGATGATGAGACACGTCTCCTGTAGGCAGAAGAGCTTGTTTGCAATCGTGAGTATGGTATTGATTTACTGAGTGGCGAATGCATGAAAAAGTTCACATATACGCTTTTGTATTATATTTGCTTTTGCTGGCAAGTTCTTAGTCACTAAATATAGTTTCAGAAATATATGAAGAAAAGTGATAGAGATAATATTGGCCTCAACTTCCCTTAATGATAAGAATATATTGGCTCTCTCCAGCTCCCTCCTATGCATTGATGATGGACAGCAAGTCGCTCTTATTAAGGCTTTTACCCTTAGTAATGGGGGCTCGAAATAAAAGTTATGTCTTAGGCCAAACTACAAAGATAGACAAGTAATAGTCTCTCTATTCTCTCATTTACACAGGTCATACTGTTGTCTTTCTCGTCTGCTTCTCGCTAACTTAAGCATCAGAGGGGTTGAGTCGGGGAACCCTCGGCGTAGACCTGTTGTGCAGGAGTATCGGTGGCTAGGAGATGACCCTGCAACACGGGAGACCCTCGTTCCTTTTACCTGACTTCTCCCTCAATTGACTTAGCTGGCAATCCCAGCATAACAACTTGCCCTTGAATCGTCGATTGCACCTCTTCTTGTCGAAGTCTAATTGAGGAGTTGACGCTTCATATTCCAAGGATCTCTTCAGCTAAGAGGGACGAGCGGCCCCGTGTTGCACCTTTCGACAGTAAAGTGCAACGTTTTGCTAAGCCGCATCAGAGCCTTGCCAGAGTCTTAGGCGTAGTTTGATGACTCTTGGGAACCCTCGATGAAAGCTCAACTCTAAGCTATGAACCAGAGGTTGGACGAGGTCTAGTAGGGCCTCGTGACGGCCTCGATGAGCTCCCTCCTAGCGTTGGCAGAGCATCAACAACGACCCGCAACGATTCCTCAGTCCCCTTGCTACAACGCGCTGCCTCATCCTCGATAGTGCCCTTCGGGCCTCAACAAGCCTTTGCTCAACTTCCTTTGCCTATAGGCGAGCCATCTCCAATGCCAGGGACAATCCATGGACCTAGGCCTCAACGACCCTACGCCCTTACCTCGTCCTCTACAGCGCCCTTTGGGCCTCCGCAAGCCTTTGCTCAGCTTCCTTTACCCATGAGTGAGAAAACTCCAGCGCTAGGGATAGCTCAGGGACCTAGGCCTCAACGGCCCTATGCCCTTGCCTCGTCCTCGGCAGCACCCTCCGGGCCTCCGCAAGCCAGCTCCAACACCAAGGATAGCTTAGGGACCCAAGCCTCAGTGGCCCTATGCCCTCGCCTCATCCTCGGTAGTACCCTCCAGGTCTTCGCAAGCCTATGCTCGACTTCCTTTGCCTACAAGCAAGCTAGCTCCAACGCTAGGGACAGTCTTATTCTCAAAAACTAATTTATATCTATTATTTATTAAATAAAAAATAAAAATAATATTTTTGATAATCGAAAGAACGAAGTTGCATGCATTTAATGCAAGAATAGCTCCATCGAACAAATGTAGGGTGACCTCACTAATGGCTATAGCAGCAACCTTTGTGCCATTCCTCATCCTTAGGTCCACCTTGCCTTTTGCCAATCTCCTAGGCCTTACCAGAACTTGTAACCACTCTTTCCTGCTTGAGAAAGCAAAAAAAGAGAACAAAACGTCTTGTGATTCTAAGTTTAAAAATTGTAAAAAAAAAGTGCTAAGTGTCCTCCTCCTCCTCCTCCTTAAAGTTTTGTGATCATTCTAAGAGAGGTGTGAGACTTGTAAATGTTATCTCCTAAATCTGTGAAAGGGCGAAAGAGTTGTAAAGAGGGTAGTTGGTCTTCACCCATTGAAAGAAGATCGTTAGTGAACGCTAGTGGCCTCGATAGAAGAGGAATTGGGAGTTGACGTAGGTCGCGACGTCCGGACTACTATAAATTTGGTATGCATTTCTGTTATGTTTTTCATTGCTATTACTTTCTGAGTTAATTGCTTAGTTTACTTACTTTAAGTAAAGCACACTTTCATTATCGGTTTTCGTCGAATGAAAATTTTAAAATCAAATTTTTTCTTAAAAGCACTAATTCATCCCCCTTCTTAGTGTCGATACGGTCTTAACAAGATGATCATGGACCATAACCTAGTATGATCAGGCCTGAGCCAAAAGGCATGATCACTCACAAAATCTTTGTGTGTGTCTCGACGCATCTCCATGTTCAGTGATCATCCGTCTCATCCTCATCGGTCCTTGGCACCCACGCTGCACTTTCTCATGCAATTACAACTCAATTATAGGCACGTAGACCCAAACATATATATATATATATATATATATATATATATATATATATATATATATATATATATATATATATATATATATATATATATATATATATATATATATATATATATATATCATATATAAGAGAACCCTTGATCTCATCAACAGGAGGTACAACTTTGAGGGAAATAAAAATACATGTCGGATTTAATGAGAGAGATGGAGGCTCGCAGGCCTAAATAATAATCATATATGCACATCACACATGGTCCATGATCATCTATCAATAACACATCATATATATATATATATATATATATAATCAATTAAACTATTTAATTAATTTTAAATTAACTCTTAATCAATAGGACTTGGATTAACCCTTAATCCAACTTTGAAAACCTTACAAATCCATGGGGTAAGGTGCCCTTGGCCGTTAGGGCTGCCTTCGGCCAAGTAGCCCTCAGTCAGGCCGAGAGCAATAAGGGCTGCTCTCGGCCAAGGCACCCTTGGCCAGGTCGAGAGCAACCAATGCTGCTCCAGGGTTGCAAGTAGCCCTGGCCAAGGCTGCAAGTAGCCCTCGGTCAATATTGTAGGGCAGCAAAGGTTGCTGCCCTCCTTGTCAAATCTAATGTCAAGAAGTTCTCCGGTGACAGAACACTTTATACACCAAAAACTATGCTGTTCTAATCTTAAATCAGTAAAAAAAACATAATTTATTTACGAGAAACTGATTCAACATAACATGTAGTTAATAACAAATCATCGTACGAGTAACCTGGCTCTAATATCATTGTTGGAAAACCTAGGGGAGGGTCACATGAGTAGTAGAAAATAAAAACAAAATTTGGTTTCCAAAATCAATCTCATTAAATTATTGTGCGAAGATCAAGAGCATAAAACTCAAGAAACCGAAAACTAGAGACATTCTCATATAAAGGAACTCGTATATCTCCTAGGATCGTAGATCTTTATTCGTGGATGAAGAAGCTCTCATAATCTCCTCTCTAACGGTGATCCACACGATGGACACAGTAATGACACACCTCCTCGCACAATACGCTCTTTTCTTGTAATTGCGCACCACCACACAGCAGCACACAAGGAGGGATCGATTCCTCTTACTGTCCTCTCAATGCAAAGAGGGGAAGTTGGTTAGAGAAAGAAGGGGGGAGGAGATGAGGAGGGTGGCAACACTAGGGTTCAGCCTATGACTCTTTAAGTCCCAACTCTTATTTATAGAGGGTCTTCTTTAATTAACCATAATAGATCCTTCTTAGTGAGAATTAAATCCCCATCCAATGATCATTGGCTTAATGGATATTGGATCCATATCCAATAATCACTCTAAGCTCTGTTGGGTTTCTCCCAATGATTAAAACATGGGCTTAGTGTATATCTCATATTCAATAATCCTATATTCGTCACATTATCCACCATATGTGTGTGACCCTCGAGGCTAAATACCGAGCTGGTCGTGAGTTGCACTTATCGGAACTCATTCTAACTCAGTAAATTATTATTCTCATAATAATTCACTCAACTCATCGACTATGGGCGTACTAGGCCACTGCACCATAGTCCCCAAACGGTATAGGGGGATATAATCCATTAGATATATCTTCTCTCAATTACCATGTATATATAGTCCCTCATCCATATAATAGTCCAGAGACTAGAGACTGTATACCGAGCATGGTGTTGTTAGGCCCATATGAAATCTTTCTGAGTCTCACTCTAATCGGATTCTCCGAGAGAACTCTTCTCTCTTAATCTGAATCTCACGCTTTTGGATTCATTATGGTCCGATTGACTCTAGTTAGAGATTTGCCTAAGTAAGAACACACGGGATATTCCTCTCATGATACCGAGAGTGGATGATCATCTATTGATACTCAATTGCTTTCGCAATATTAGTTACAATTCCCAATGATCATCTGTATTGTATTCAGAACTTATAAATATATAAGTCTGGTATAAAAAAAAATGGAGTACTCAAACAAGACATCCTTGGTGTCTCAAGTCTAAGGACTAGATACATAATTGAGGTTATGAAATCGCTATATGACGATGAGATATTATTAACTATCTAACGTTTCATAAACGGATCACTCAATGAACTCATTGTCCAATGAGCACCTGCACTATGTCCCTAGTGTCCCCACACAAGCAGTTACGAGACTAGCTGCCTTCATCATATGGATGGGTATATAACACACCGATCTGTCCGGTTATCTAGATGTCCTTCTTAAGTAACCTATGACTAGGAATATTTGAGATCTGTATTTAAAGGCGAATTAGTCATTATCATAATCTCATCATGATCCAATTCTCATTACACAGATCCAATAACATCACAATATATATTCATCACATAATATAAAGTGAGAAAATATTATTATTAATATTAACCAAAAGAGATTATGTAGTGTATCACACGTGTCATCACTCATGTGATTGGCTTGCAGGGGGCACATGTAACTAACAAGATCATGATAATGAGACCAATTCGTTTTTAAACACAAATTCTAAATATTCCTGGTCATAAGTTACTCGAGAATAACATTGAGGTAACCGAACAAACCAGTGTACTATATACGCATCCATATGATGGAGGCAACTGATCTTATAGTTGCTTGTGTAGCAACACTAGGGATAACTAGGGATATAGTGTAGGTGCTTATTGGAGAATGAGTTCACTGAATGATCCACTTATAGAATGCTGGATGGTTAATGATACCTCATTGTCAGACAGAAATTTTGTAATTCCAGTTGTGTGCCTGGTCCTTAGACTTGAGACACTAATGATACCTTATTTGAGTATTCCGTTCTTTGAAACCAGATTATAGGTTTGGAAGTTCTAGATCTAGTATAGACGGTCATCGAGAATTGTAGTCAATCTTACGAAGGCAATCGAGTATCAACAAAGGATTATCCACTCTTTGTATCATAAGAGGAATATTTCGTGTGTTCTCACTTAGGCAAATCTCTGGCCAAGGTCACTTAGATTGAGAGAGAATAAGTTCTTCGACAGAATCCAATAAGAGTGAGACTTTGATGGATTTCGTATGTGTCTAACAACACCATGTCTGATATATAGTCTTTAAGATATTAGATGTATGAGAGACTATAGATACACGGTAACTGAGAGCAAATATGTTCAGGATTAGATCCTCCTATACCATCTAGGGACTATGGCGTAGTAGCCTAGTATGTCCATAGTCAATGAGTTAAGTGAATTATTATGGGGATAATAATTTGTTAAGTCAAAAGGGGTTTTAACGGGTGCAACCAATGGCCAGCTCGGTATTAGGCCTAGAGAGACACACAAGCGGTGGATGACTCGATAAATAGAGGATTGGATATGAGATATCCAATAAGCCTCATTTTCCCTTGTTTTAATAGATCCATTAGATGAGACCTAATAGAACATGGAGCTTAGAGGGGTTATTGGATAAGGATCCAATACCCATTAAGCCAGTGGTTATTGAATGGGAATCCAATATCAATTAAGAATGATCCATTAGGGTTTTCATGAATGGGCTCTCTATAAATAGGAGTGGAGCTCAAAGGATCATAAGCTAGACCCCTAGAGCCGCCGACCTCCTCATCTCTTCCTCCCATCTCTCCCTTATTGTGAGAGCCCCCTCTCTTGTGTGAGAGGACCACAAGAGGGTCGGCCCTTTCTTGCTTGCTGCTGCTGCGTGGTGATGTGTTGTCACGAAGAGAGAACCCGCAGCGAGGAAGAGGTATATCGTCATTGTCGTTCACCGTGTGGATCATCGCTTGAGAGGAGTTCGCAAGAGCTCCTTCATCCGTCGGACTAGGATATGCGTTTTAGGGGATAAACAAGTTCCCCTATGTGAGAACGTCTCATCCTCAATGCGGTTTTGTGATTTTGAGTTTTACGCACACGGTCATTATGCGGCGATCTAATGCTCCTTGTTTGAGAAATAGTTTTGTTTTATTTTTCTGCTGCACATGTGATGCTCTCTTGATAGTTTCCTAACAAACAGTATATCAAACACTTTGTTTATAGCTTTATCCGTTATAATGTGGTATTATGAAGTAGGGTATCATATTCCTCACACTTGACTTTTTGCCAATATAAAGATTTTTGTTCTTGGATAATAATTATGGGTTCAGTAGGGTCATATAGAGAGCTTGTGATAGTATGAAGATAAAAAAAATTTGACATAGTTTGAAGATGTCATCTTTGGATCATATTGTCATATGATATCCAGATTCGGTAGTATTATTAGATTGTGTTAAATACATGAGAATTAGTGATGTTATTTGATATCACTTGGCTCAAGAGAAAAAGTATAACATTTGTTATGCCAAAGGTATTCTTGTTGAGGGGTTCGAAGTGTATTCATATGAACCCAACGGTGAATGATTGTTATAATAGCTCTTATTGCTAAAGGAGTATGATAATAGCTCTCATTGGTAAAGGAGTATAATTTTAGAAAGAAAATATGGATTCAACAAAAATAAAACAAAGATGTTTTGAGCTTGAGTATAATAACATCGAAAAATATTATGTTTAAGGGAGTATGTAATGAAAATGTAAGGCTTTATTTATTATGTTTAAGGCATGTGGTTGATGTTAAATTATGTAAAGTATAAGAACATAATAACAAATAATATAAATAATTAAATGCTTTGTTTACTTCCGCTGCAGACTCGACCTCTTTCTTCTCTTAAAGTAAAGATCAATCCGATTCCGTGTAAATGACGAGAGGAATGGTGAACGACATGCCTGGAAGGATGCCTCCTGTGTAGTCCAGCCCATTTGTCACATTAGTTTGGACTGAGCTAGGTGAGATAGCCCATTGGCACTTTTGTGTTTAGAGGAAGACATGGAAGTTGTCATAAACTTGTATGTATATTAAAACAATGTTGATTACATAGAGGGAGGGAAGTTAGGACAAAGTTGCATCGTTAATGATGGCCAAAGGAAAGAACCATCCCTCGTCTGCTCTGCTCCTCTTGCTCTCCATCACCGGACCAGTGGAACACCTCCCGTTTCACGGGTCGGTGTCGCTTTTAAACGCATCCCTCAAATATAAATTGCTGTTCTGTAAAAACAGCAAATAACTCCTCTGTCTCTCCGGTTCCAGATCAAATAACATTTTACCAACACTTTCTTTCTCTCCTCTCCTCTCCTCTCCTCTCCTCTCCTTTCCTCTCACATAACTGGCATCTAAATCATGTTTTTCTATGCTCCAAGGATTTGGAAGCACCGGATCAACCTCCAGGAGATCAGATGTAGTGCTCCCGATGATGCGTCCGTAAAAAGCCACCGGACTTCTTCACCACCACCCGTAGGTTGTCAATAACTAGGAGGTCGACCACCTTATCAATTTGGAGTACAATGGCACTCGAGAGGCTTATAGTTACGAGCGAATTGTGAATAGAACTGCATTTCGTGGTACAAATAAATATCCGATGATGATGATGATGATGATGATTGGCGATGCTCAATAATGCGAGGGACCATCTTTATTCACTTGGCACAAATGAATATTGTTCTACTTGCGACTTTCTCCCTAACGCTCTTGTCGTTTGTGGACAACAAACGAAATCAGTATTGACTTGCCTCGGGTTGAAGCCTGCCCTTTATTCGCTGACTAACAACTCCAAATGATAAAGTTTTGACTTGGGCACACCTTGGTCGTCTGTGGTCCTCCCGATTGGAAGTTAGGTCATACTCGTTCTTGCCTTTCCACCCTTGAGAAAGGTCAAACCCATCCAACCCATTGGATTTTGCTCTTTGTCTGCTTGTGCCACCCTATATTCTCTCTCTCTCTCTCTCTCGTTATCTGTCATCAACAAACGGGAACGGTTGCCTCCCACTTGTGCTACTTATCCCTGTAAACTTGAAGCAATAACTCTACTTCTTTAACACTATGATTTCCTATTCATGGTCCTTTTAATTTACCACACAACGAGATAGTTGGCAATCAAGGTTTGTCCTACTTGTTATTTAATACTAGGAAAAAAACCAATTTTATGGCAATGGTTTTGTTATCCTAATAATGGTTCTTTATTAACAGGTAACAAGACCTTTCCTCTACAAGCAAAATTCTCACCAAAAGAATAAACAAGTAATAATCAATGATGAAGCCCTCGAAGAAGAGGACTGGGACTCGTTGTTTCCTCACATGGGGAGTTGGGTCCACCCTGTCGCATTGATGATGAAAAGTTGACCGAGGAATGGTGGTTTGGAGGACTACGGCATCTCACTTCATTTGCTCCACCATGGCTTGTGTCAATAGGACGTGTCAAGTCCATCGAGTCAACCCATTTTCTGGAAGCCGCCCTTGCGCAAAAGATCTTTGGGAAAGCCGCCCATGGTTAATGTATCAGTGGTAAGACGGAGAAGAGCAGCGAAACCAGGTTGTGTTGCCTTATTATTGTTATTTTCACGTCACTGGATGTATGCTTTTCACATGATTATTGTTTTCCTGTCTATACGTAGCAAACTTTGGCAACAATCATGTTGAGGATTCAAGAGAAATGCACGTGATGCTGATTATTAGGATACAAGGCTTGCAATCAAAACAGCAGGTATTATATAGTATATTCTCCTTGGTATGTTTAGATGGTAGCCAGGCAGGAGTGTTTCTGACATCAACTTTGGCGACAATTGCATGCTGTGTCTACAGAATGTGGATTGACATGTGTTACTCGGTCATCTTCATGCCCCCACAAATGTCTCGATATGTCTTCATCTAGTTGGTGCAAGAGAATATTCATGAGCCATCTTCTCATCTGAGTGCTCTACTGGTTTTTGTCGGCAGAAATGGCTGCATTCTTCCCACCTAGACAATCAATCCATTTGGTATCGGTCGGTTCTGCGTTTGTACCTTGAAGAAACAGGAATCTGAAAACTTTCACAGAAGAGATGGAAACAAGATGCTGAACCATTTTCTTCTTTTCCTATCAAGTTTCTTTGTTTTTCTTTTCCTTTTTTGGGTGGTAACACCAAATTCCACGGTTATAACGAGAGCGATTCCGGTGAAGCACTCGTAGTTTCTGTATCTTGAAATTTTGAGGATGAAATATTTTGCTGCCAAGAAAAATAGAAACAAATGAAAGCATCTTTATGGTATACGGAGAAGAAGGGGGAGAGAGAATGAAGGATTTTAAGACCACATTTCATTATTTATCTAGATTTACTCTACATGGACTGTATATATATGATCAAGTGGACCATGAGCCATCTTGATTGAGATATAGTATTTCATTAAGTATATAGCATATAGCACTGACTTCTCTCCGTCATTAAAATTTGCGAAGAGGAGTTTGGTTTATGTCAGGCTCCGGAAGTGTCTGTCCCTGTGTGGCTGTGGCTGTGGCTGTGGCTCCCACTCAGTCTTCTTCACCGCTAGACGGCAAACCAATGATATATCCGACTATTTATTTATATCGGACTCCAGAAGCTGCGTGAGTAGAACCAATCACTGTCTTGGTGGCTTTTTATATTGATCCCCTGAATAATTTGATAAGAAGCAATTCAGCAATTTTCCTTTCTCCTTGCACATCACTCTATGGTAATCTAATTTTCTTTGTTTTGTTTGGGGTAGTAGATATCCGTAGCTAGTTGATGTGTCCTTCGATTCACGTGATTTGGGCGTGGCAAGCAAACTTCTTTTTCATTTCAAATGTAGAAAAAGGAAATACATGGGAGAGATAGGGATTTTCCTCGGTATATACAAATAAATGATTGCCGAGTTGACGTAACACATCTGCTGGACTAAAAACACTAATTGCGTTTGAAAGAGGGACAGACATGGACGATGGACTGTGTCATTTCCCACAGCATTATTCGGGTACGTATGTCCTACGTCAAATGGCAAAGGCAAAGCTGGATGATGGACACACGGAGGACAGAGAAAGGAAAGGAAAATGATACTAATAATAAAAAGGAAAGAGGAAAAAAAAAAAGAAAAAAGAAGAGGGTGGGGGGGGGGGCTAGGAATGTGCGGAGTGTCGATCACGGGATTCGTTTGACTCCTAGTGGAGAGAAAGGGGGTCAGGCTCAGGTTGGTCCGGAGCACGCGCGCATGCTTTTCTGTGGGACCCACTCTGACCTACGACATCGCTGTCACCAGCATGACCTCACTCGGATCTGGTACGCTTTGGGATCGGAGTCCAAAAACCACATTCATTCATGGACGTTGGTGATCATTCCTCCTCGACTTGCGCACCACCACCGCAACGCCTTGGCACCAGTGCATTTCTTTTTGACTCGTGGACGGCGTCGGCGAGTGTGTAGGAGTTTATGGATCCGATTCGCACAAAAAAATATAAAATAAAAAAAAAATAGAAACGAAAATTCTCAGACGATTGGCAGACTGATAAGCCACATGGATGAATGCTGAATGGTTCGTCCCTAAATAGTTATTACTATTCTGGCAGATGACTCGCTGTACCAGTAAATTATATATCCTTAGTTTTAAGAGAAAAGGTGCATCTTTCGAACCTTATTCTCACGTCAAGAGGAGCATCAGTTTGGTACACGAGTAATAAAGTAGGAAGGAAATCACGTTTGTTTTCCATGTCAACGCACCGCATATCATGGGAGCAAATTTGTCATGAATCCGCGTGTAGGCCTCTCTGGATTAAACTTGTAATCTGATGGAATTTAAGGTTAAAACAAACACGGAGGAGAGACATATTAATAGCAGATAACGAGTCGTTGAAGAATGGTAGATTGGATCCACTCTCCTCTCCTGCAGGGAAGAACACAGGTGTCGATGGCCAATATTATACATGCATGTTAACCCCCCTTGTAGACTAGGCTGCCTTTTTCAAATACATAATCTGAGAGGCGGCTGAAGCAAGCGACGATGAGCAAGTGCAGAACGCGTACCCATGAGCTTAATTAATTTCCAAGCGTTTTAACACCTATTAATGATACCGCCGACTCATGTCTTAGGCGAAGCAAGATTTCTGAATCAAGATACACCTTACCACATCAACTGAACCTTTAGATATAGCAAAAACAAAAAAGGGCACATGTACGTGAGCAAGTCATTGGTTGGATTAAGGTCCAGAGTGCGACAGTACGTAGTTGGCTTTATAAATACTAAAAAGAATGACAAGTTCTTGGCATCACCTTAAAAACACACAAACATTCAACCGCTGATATCATTACCATGCCGTGCGTTGCCTAGTTAATCATCCGAGGATTTAACGAGTGTAATCATCTGGTTCGTCAGGGTTGGACTCATGCTTTAAGAGCGTATCCAGAGTTAAAACTGACCAGCGTTATATATAAAAAGATCCCTTTTCGGCATAACGAAGGAGAAGCTGTTGAACCACCACGGATTATCTTGGAGTTGGGATTGGTTGAATAGGTAAGTGACAAAGAGCAAACTCCAATTAAATGGTCGAAATGGGGTGTCAAGTCTAACAAGACGAATCATTGGAGGGGCCTAAGCAGATAATTGAAGTGTTAATCAAACAGCATGGGAAGAAGTCATTGTAATATCTAAAAGATGTAAATTTTCTAAGGTAATGTCATAGATACTTAGATAAAATTTATACAATATAAATCATGCTTTCCGACCGGGATGGAGCATCCTTTAACCGCACAGTGTTCTAATATCTTGAACGATTATGAGATGCCTTTTTATTTTTTATTCTTTTAATAAAGATTGAACGATTGGCTTTCTGAGGACTAAATCCTGGATATAGTGCTATAATTCAAAGCATCAAATTGTCACTTTTTTAAATTTTTATGGCACCTTTTCTTTCCCCAGAGGGAGATCACTTTTCACAGTTGTGACATGAAGGAAATGGCCTCTAGGATTATATAAAAACACGTACGTTGCTTGAAGTAATAGGAATTATAAAATTCTCGTTGAGTAGAAAGGTGTCGTCCACTATGGGCCCACTGATCGAGACTAACCAATCAATCCTCACCTACTTCGCGTTTTGATTTAGCCACAAATTAAAGAATCAGATCAACCCAACATTCGAAAAAACACTCGTTTATATTGTGTGTGTGTGTGTGTGTGAGAGAGAGAGAGAGAGAGAGAGAGAGGACCATGGAACAGCTCCACTTCTTGTTTCTAGCAGGAGTGCAACAAATGGAATGGAGCGACCAGAGTTATCCATTTATCGCGTACCAGAAGACACGGACCCAGAATGGTGGGCTTCTTTACTTTCTTTTCCTTTGTTTCCCCTCCCTACCTACAAAATAGAAGACACCGTGAGAATACTAAACTGGCGTTTGTGCTTGCGGATTATGCTCGTTGGACGCCCACCCATCCAGGTTCGGTTTACGAGGAGGACCACAATCCAATCCAATTAAAAAAAATGCAGTTGATTCCAATTTCGATTCCAATGATGCAAGCTGCAGCTTCATATTTCCTTTATCGGTATAGTGACTTCTATTTTCACCAGCAAGATGAAAAGCCAAGTCCTACTTGGCTTGCTACACTGTTGTTGCGTCAGTATATTCCGTAGATTGGTGTTGGATGAACCTTAGTAATTAAGTATTGCTGATTACGTCTCACTACCTAATTGTTAATTATACTCTTCCACATGAAATGATACATTACGTCGCCATATGGCAAACACTCTATAATCCATTATCATTGCATTTAGATGCACGCAGCCTTTGCCCCCTTCGTCTGGTTGCCGCTTCTTAAAATATAGACGCCATACTAATAGTCTTCTTTTCTTTCACGAAGACACAAATTATTCTCAGTTGGATGCCACTGGTGATTGGGAATTCGAATTACATATAATTAATTTGAGTGTTCCTGATGAGATAGCTCTTTTGGCATTTAACTATTTACTATATCGATGGGTATGGCGCACAACGGGAGAGAGATTATGAAATAGTACATGGCGAGAACTGAATCCTGGGGTTCTTGGGCCCAGGCATAAGATCTTTAAAGAATCAACCAAATATCTGTACCGATCTCAGTGCATAATAGACACAGAGATCACACGGTCGAGTGGACGCGTGCGATAATATTAGGGTTGCATCCCTTAGACGTGGGACATGAACTGCTTTATACATCGGTTTTCATCCGTGTCTCTGAGATGGATACTGGAGGTGAGCAGAAGTCTATCTCTCTCTCTCTATCTTCTGTAGCTAGAGCAAAGGCCTGACTAGTCTCCTTTCGTGTCTTGATCAGGAGATTAAAGTAGAAGAGTCGACATCGTTTTCCTTTGTGCTGAAGCGAATATACAAAAAATTCTGCGGAAAAAAAGGGAGCACATTAGTCTGTGACAATCATGTAAATTGGTTAAAAGCAAACCGCTTCGTTCCATTTCGCATCTTGACGCTTTCCCTTGTCAAAGGTCAAACGGGAGCAAACGTGTGGTCACAACCCAAATCGTCCACCCTCAAAATGGTTTTTGGTATATATAAGCGATTCGGGACTCCATCCCCCCCAACTCTTTCCGTCCAACCCAAGATCCCAAGGAAGCTATAGCCAAACGCTAGAGAAGTGGAGCTGCACAGCTCCATGGCGGACGATTTCCAGACAGCTGGAACATGCAGCGGAGGCAGCGTGTGGAACCCCGCAAGGAGTATCACCGCCATCGACATGCCAGCGGCAGTCTCGTGCATCGCAGACATAGCCGGCAACGCCTCCAGCTGGGCGGCGGCCGAGTTGGTAGACGGCAAAGCTCGGTTCTGTGACGAATCATCGGTCTCCGGTAGCTCTGTGACTTTCCGAGGCAGTCGTAAGGTCCAGCAAGCGACTGCCGCCCCTTCCGTGATCAACTCCACCTTGCAGTTACCTATCTTGGGTAGCGCAACTCCTTCCATGGATTGGAGCACTCAAGGTTCAGCGTAAGTTCTCATGTTTCCTTTCACATCTAATGTTCATGCGACTTCATATATCACTTACCGTTAGATCTGTGCGGTTGATTATTGACATAAATCAATGATCGATGAAGTAGGAATCGTGCGAGGGGTGACGAGACCAGTTTCCATGCCATGCTCCACGAAGAAATTAGTGCAAGAGCCATATTCGGGCAATATCAATCCATCGAATCCAATCAAGTCCAAACGGGTATCGAGACAACCATGAATCTTCCAAGGGATGCGGACCAAAATTTCGTATTAGACCATCATCATCTTAGCTCCGGTAACGAGTCAGGCGATGTCGGTGTTAGCAGCTACCCCCTCATCATTTCATCCTCCTACGGAAGCCCGTCGTCGATGTTGCAGGGTATCTTAGAAGCCGAGAGTAGAACGCTGCAACCACCTGTTTACGATGACTGGGCCACCAATTACCAGTCACCGATGATGGATTGTCGGGATAGCACGAACGAGCTGCTCCAATCGTCGTGGCCTCAATTGCTGAGATCTTCACCTCCGAAGCATCATCCTGGAAACCTGCTGCAGTTCTCCAACAACGCTCCCTTCTGGAATGCGACGGCCACTGCTTCCGTCAGCGAAACGAACTCAGGCTCTTGCTCAACAGCACCCTCGCAGCTCGACAAGCAGGTTTTTGACGAGAAAAATATCGGCAGTAATTTCACAGATATGGTAATATATTATTAGAGTAACGCGAGTTATCAACTTTCTTCTACAAGTAAGGGTTTGTGGGTGTTGAAGGCACCGCTCTCCTTTTTTTTTCTCATAATTTTTTCCTCTTCTTTTGGAAAGACGAATTCAGATGGAGTTCGAGACTCGTATTCCTCATCCTCGAGCGGAAAACCTGGTCAAGATCCTGCATTCAAGAAGCCGCGAATAGAGACACCATCGCCATTACCGAGCTTTAAGGTACAGCCACGCGCAGGATCGAACATTGATTTCAATCAATGGCAGGCAGTTTGAGATCTGCTGCTTTGGTTGACATGTGTGAAAAAATTATATTCCATGTTTGCAGGTGCGGAAAGAGAAATTAGGGGACAGAATCACTGCTCTCCAGCAGCTAGTTTCACCTTTTGGAAAGGTGAGTTCCTTTTTCTTTTTTTCCTTCACAATTTTCCATCATGTTCTCGGGGGACGGAAACTTGTGCTAGGTACATGTCTTCCTTCCAGGTACTCTTGAAAGCATCACTCCTGGCTTTATATCTGAATCATTTCCTCTTTATTTATTTTCAGACCGACACTGCATCGGTTCTTCACGAGGCCATCGAGTACATCAAGTTCCTTCACGATCAAGTTGGCGTAAGTCGCTCGTTCATGCTTTTTCATCATAAGATTAGAGCTTGAAGCATCATTTCCAGCAGCTAATAATTTTCATCCAAACTTAGGTTTTAAGCACTCCGTATTTGAAGAATGGCCACCCCATGCAACAACAGCAACAGGTGCTTCAGCGTCTTACTCTTTTGTGGCTTGATCGTCAATTTATTTGATCGGATTATCGCGAATGAGATATCACAGCTGACGTATCGGCTTGTAAAAAGTGCAGGGCTCGAACAAGTCGAAGGACGGTGAAGGACCGAGGCCGGATCTTAGAAGCCGAGGGCTATGTTTGGTTCCGATTGCAAGCACTTACCCGGTGACGAGCGGAACCACGGCAGACTTCTGGCACCCCACGTTTGGAGGAACCTTCAGGTAGAGAGGAGACTTACCAGGGTGGGGCAGGGGAGGCATGGACGTACGCCTCCCTACAAGCAGCATCAGTTGGGAAAAAAAACCTCGAGTTATTATGACACAATTATGTCGCTTTGTAAAGATATGCAAAACTTGGCAGAGAAAACGATGGAGGAAATGCAGGTAGTAAAGGAGATGAACCCTTCGAGGGACAGGCTGTGTTGGCAAAGCTACATGTAAGTCCAACCATGGACGGGAGTGCTCTGGAGGGCATTATCACTGTTGTCCGACGATTCATCAAGGCGGTGATTTGAGGAACGGGAAGAAGTGCTGCTAAAATTGGCAAAGCAACCTTACATAGGGATTAATTTAGCGAGTGGGGGATAGCTAGCTAGGGTTTTGGTTGCTGATGAATTTAGCACAAGGGAATGGAGAAAGGTGGTTCTTGTTCCTGTTTAATGTGTGTGTGGGGCGGGGGGAGCTGGCTGCTGCCACCACCTCCTCTTTTCTTTTTTTCTCCATAAGGGAAAAAAAGAAATCAGCTGGAATAATTGAGTCGATGAACAGCAAGGGTGTGGTCCTTTTGATCCCAAGCATCTTACTTTTTTTCATTTGTTTATATATTCTCTTGGAGGTAGTGGAAGTCAGAACATGGCCCACATGAAAGCAATTCCCCCAAACAACCCCCGCCCCCACCTTTTTTCTTTTTTCTCCTTTTCATTTTTCTTAAGGAATAGTTTTGTTCGTGTTTCTTATTCTAGGATCATCACGATCAAGGACGTTTATAGGAAGAAACGTGAGGATCATCTTTTTTCCTTATTTATAAATAAGTTCTTGTTTGTCTAAGGATGAGAACAAGCATGAAACACATATATTTTCTATAAACTAATTACAAAAGAAACTATCAGTAAAGACATTGATTGATAGTTTATCATAAAATCTTGAATTCAAATATTATTTTATATATATATATATATATATATATATATATATATATATATATATATATATATGCCATAATAGTAAAGAGTAAGATGATCGACTCTCATTTGGTAGATTTAGCCGAGATATTTCAAATTCTAAAAAAATTTGACATATGTCTTAGTTTAACTAAGTATACCTTCAGAGTTAATTCAGGAAAGTTTCTCCGATTCATTTCGTATCAGAAGAGAATAAACACAAACTCCAAGAATGTGTAAGCTATAATAGAGATGCAGCCACCTCGATTGATAAGGGAAGTCCAACAGTTAAGGGGTTGAATAGTAGTAGTTAGTCGATTCTTATCCCAAGTGGATAGTAGGTGCATCTATCTTTCAATCATTAAAGAACCCAAAGAGTTTTCTACGGATTGAGGAGTGTTAGGAGGCTTTCGAAAGGTTAAAGGACTACCTTACCTAGTTGTCACAGCTCACATTCTCTACCTCGAGTGAAACTCCATGCCTTTACGTTGTTACCATTAACCTAGCTATCAACTTAATATTACTATGGGATGACTTGGGAGTTCAAAAGCATGTATGTTAGTCACGTTTTGAGCACACTTGAGGAACGAAACTCCCCTATTGAGAGGCTCGCATTTATGCTAGTTTTAGTAGTAAGGAAGCTTTGCCCCTATTTTTAAGCACATGCTATGTAGGTGATCACTAACCAACCAGTTAGATGGGTTCTTTCTCAGTTCGATGTCTTGGGTTAGCTATTGAGGTGGTCACTAGAGCTAGGTGAGTTTAGCATTCAATATATTCTAAGAACTACCATAAAGGCCCAAGCACTAGTAGACTTTATCTTAGAACTAACTCTTTCGCCTGAGGTTGACAAGCACACTCCACTTGTATGGATGCTATTCATGGACAGTTTTGTCACCTTGTATGGAGGCAATGCCTGACTCATCTTAAAAAGCATGAATAAACAAGTGTACAAGCAAGTTCTTCGGTTTGGGTTCAAAATCTCCAACAATAAAGTCGAGTATGAGGCATTTTTCTCGAGGTTTCGACTAACCCGAGAGCTTTAAATCCAAGACCTAATAGTATTTAGCAACTCACAGCTAGTTGTGAACTAAGTAAAGGAGAATTATGAGTCCCAAGATGCAACCATGATAAAGAACCTTACTAAGGTATAGAAAATTAACCTATGACTTCTGATTTAATATATTATAGGTCACCTGTGAAGAGAACGTCCTTATCGATGTACTTACTAGATTAGCATCAACCTAGGCTCGAAAGAATTATTGATCGTTGATTTAGATACTACTAACCCAAATCATTAAGAAGCCTGATGTAGCTATAGTCGAGGAAGAGTTGAGTTGGATGGACGAGATCCTATACTATAAAAAGATAGAATGCTCCTAGTAGGCTCCATATCTGTCTACAGAGTCAAGCATCATCAAACATGATATTGGACACTCAATGATCACCTATATCATTTCTTTTAGTCAACCATTTCTTACATGCCAAACATACTAAGTGAATGAGAGGGTGCTTGCCATGGTGCATGAGGGTATATATAGAAAGCACATGTGAACGAACCCTCACCTTCAAAGTACTTTGATAAGAGCTCAATTGGTTGATGTGGCACAAGAATGCATTGCTTATGCCCAAAGATGCAATCAGTGACAAAGGTTTGTGTGGATATAATATCAACCTATAGTGCCTTTAAGTATGATTGATTGCGGATGACATTTCACCTAGTGGGGTATGGGCATCTTTGGACCATTTTTGCTAGTCTTAGGCTAATGGAGGTTTCTCATTATTATAGTTGACTATTTTATAAAATGGGTAGACCCTAGCACCAATCACCGAGAAGTAGGTTGAGAAATTCATATAAAAGAATATCATCACCTGCTTTCAAATTATGAGAGTCATCATCACCGACGATGAAACTCAATTTAACAATGTGAAGTTCAAAGAGTTCTATCATTCCTATAGAGTTAAACTAAAATTTAACTTAGTATCTTATACTGAAACTAATGATCTTGCTAAGGTCACCAACCAAGACATTCTCGAAGAGTTAAAAAAGTAGGTTATTGGAGTAAAAGTTACTTGGGTGGATAGGCTACCAAGTATATTGTGAGCCTCTCAGATGACACCTAAGACTAGGTAGGAGAATCACCATTCAACTTAGCCTTCAACATTGAGATTGTCTTGTCACCCGAGATAGTCTTTCTAATACTTTAGGTTGAAAATTTTGATGTGAAAATTTTCGGAGACAAACTTTGAGCTGGACTCAACCTAATTTGCATTGTCATAACAAAAGCACATCTAAGGACATTGAGATTTAAGAAAGTGATAATCAAGCTATATAATTGAGGTGTTCACCTTCGGGAAGAAGGATGAGCAATACAGAGGGAAAGAAGGATAAGCGACGCATCCCTACATCATTCTGCATAGCTCATCCTTCCTCCCCCTTCGTGCATGCCGAGTGATGAAAGGGGGAAGAAAGATAAGGGATCGTGGAAGGAGGGAAGAAGGATAAACACCGCCCCTCCTTACATCGTTGTCGATAATCACATAGATACATAATGATGCTGATGCAAATATAGAGTGGTATCGCCCTTCCTTACATCGTCATTAGCGTTGATGTATCTATGTCATCATCTACATTATCTTCTTCCTCCTCTTTCTTTGCATCACCTCTTGCCATCGGTCTAGCTCCTCATCCTCCTCCCCTAGAATGAAGCCACAGAAGTCCTAACTATTCTCACCATCCACAACGTTATTTTTGCTGACCATAACCACTCGTGGTCCTCAACAATACCATCATTTGTTACCATCAAAAATATAATTATAATATTAAAATTATTTTTTTATCCATCATTTTCATGTCATTTATACATGTGTCATCATGTCCTATATCTTTCATCGGTAAAATCGACGACGTTAGGATAAATAAAATTAAATATTTTATTTTTATGACTATAGGGATTTCAATATAAATTTTTTAAATTTAAAAATTATGATATTAAAGAGATCTAACTATATATGATCATCTATAATTAGTCTACTAACATCTAAAGAGATCTTACTTCCAAAGAAAGAATGGTTTGAGATGACTTTTGAAAAAAAAAAAAAAATGACAGCATAATGTTTTAATGCTTTGTTGGAGAAGTGTCAGATTTATAGTTAGCCCATCAACTTGACCATATACGACGTGATGTGACTTGTGCTGTTCTGTCGAAGGTATTCTAAAGTATCCGATGTATTGTTATCATGAACCAAAAGCAATATCAAATGAGATTTTCGATGTGGTTTCGGCATCAACAAATCAGACTTTCGAGAAAAAGATCATATCTTGTTAATCGTGCTTGTATCATCTTTTATATATAGTCACTTTTTTCTGATGATAAGCGGATAGCTATACTTTTAGCTGGCATGGCATATTTGGATGGCTCTAGTCAATTTTCATGCCCCCTAGATTGAAGACCAATATATTTCTATTCACTTCTTATTATAGTTTGGTTGATAGGAGTAGCAGTAAACATAATAAATGATATTGTTTAAGAAGTTAATTATGGATGTGGCAATGGTGACAAATCAACACACATTTCTATTTCTACATGATATTGATGAGTCTAAACATGAGGTCACGTTAGGGTTAATTATATAATATCCTTGTAATTAGTTATCTTTAGTATTTCGATTTTTATATTTTAAAAAATTATATTACTATTCTTATAATTATAAAAATAAAATATTTGATCCTATTTCTCCTCACACTGTCGATTTTACTGACGGAAGATACAATACGTAAAATTAAAATAATATTATTTTATAATATTATTTTATAATATTATGATAGAAAGAAATATGAAATGATAATTTTATATTTTTTAAATATTCTAATCCCTAGTCAATTTATGATTTGTGAATCAATTATATGTGCATAACTTTAAGATATAATTAAGAAAAAAACTTTCACTCCAAAATCTATATAAATATGTATTATTTTAATAAATAAAATCATAATCTCTTTTTTAATAAATTATTTATAGTATCATAGCGATCTTGCCTTGTACAAATATAAGTTTTCTCTAGACAAATTGATATCTTCCCTCGCAATCATTCTTTGTTCTTCTTTACAATAGAGTTATTTTTTGTTCTTCCCCTATAGATCTAGCAATAAGGATATCTACAATATTTTCTATGATTTGGTTCCTCCCAATGATTAGAATCTCCTTGTTGCTCGACACTACCATCCTATAGCAACAACAATAGCTCCTAGTTCGGGTTGCACTCCATCTATCGCCTTCTTCCATAGTACATGACTCTGCATCAAACACCTTCTACCACCACAATCAGCAATCCCTTCTCTCCAACTCACAACCAGAAGTATGTTCCTCATTGTATGTCATTGGTGATGTCGTAGATCATAGGTCCTATAGATCTGCCCTTATCGATTACTACTCTAGCGTACTCTCTTCCAACCACTAATGAGATTTGCTTTAATGACTTCTCTTCTAACCATCAAAACTCTTGCTCCGATGACACCTTTTGGGCATTGAGGCTCTACTCTCAACATTGATTTGATTTAATCTACCTTAATCCAATGGTGCTCGGCCTCTTATCACGGACTTAGTTAGTTTTGCCTAAGTCATATGATACCCTTGTGTATTATCACGGACTTAGTTAGTTTTGCCTAAGTTATATGATACCCTTGTGTATATATATGCAAAGGGTTAATCTCTTCGAAACCTCTTATGATTCCTTAAGGATCTATAGAAGAGAAGATTCGTTAGAGGAAGCATTTAACTCAAGATCCTACAATAAAATATTTCAGCAAATACTTGATAGCCAATACAAATTATAAATATAAACTTTGCAGGCTCTAAATGATTATATAACAAAGTATCTAAGGTAGTCCATTATGACCAAAAATCCCGTTAAGTGCTCACATGATATTTTTATAAAATAAGATAGCAAATCAATCCTAAATATTACCACAAATGCTCATCTATAAAATAAGAGTAGCTCTAATATGATGCATTGGCTAATATTCTATGAAACTAGAAAATCTCCAAAATAGCTACTGGGATGGTGTGTTTTTGAATAATTTTATCTTTGCCCGACAACTGCACATAACATGCATTTATAGGATTAAAATTACTACAAGAGCTAATTTAAATGAGATTGTCAAACCTATTACAAGTCTTCTAGATGTTGTATAAAGTATGGATAAAACCGAAATATATGGATATACATAAATATTACATCGAGCACCCTTTGTACATATATGTCTTCTTCCTCTTTTAGCTTTGATGTTATGATGATTATTCCTTCATAGAACAATAGTGTTTATCAACATACATGACTCATCTCCATTAATGCAACAATTTTGATCTCCTCTAAACTCTCCAAAATTGATAACTATGCATCCTTTTGGATATGATTTACTGGGCTATGTTGATAGCTCTCTTAATTGTTTACTCGAAAATATTTAAATACCAAGAGAGCCAACCTTAATAATAAATTCTAATAATAAATTATTGTTACATCAAGGTTATCTTATTCTATAAGTTATTCAAGTCTTAGTTATTAGCTCCATGGCACGACTAATTATACAACATTACAACAGAAGCATGATGTAAGTTATAAACCATTTTTGTTAATTGCAAGTGCATACTAAGTTTTTATATACTCTGATAAAAATCTAAGAATTATTATAGATGACTTGATTTTAATAAGTCATTCATTAAGTGATGAAAAAGATTATTGTTTACACTCTCAGAGGTTTAGGAGATGAATACAAGAAACTGATGATAATAATTCGGGCAAATGACTTACCAATATCATTCATAGAACCGTATGATAAATTGATTGATCATAAAATGTATCTGAAATGAGAAGAAAGTAAAATGAGATAAGCTATCACAACTCAATTCAATCAAAAATTTAATAAAAAGACATCCTTAACAAAAATCATCACTTTTAATTAATTAACTGACTCTCTTACAAAACCTTTTGCACTTAAGGTATTTCAATTATATCATTTTAAGATTGACATCCTTAATGAAAACTAAATCTTACGGAGGCATAATAGAGGATCATAATAGAGATAAATATGGAATAACAATTTTACTTTTTTTTTTTCTATTCTAGTCCTCAATTAATCTATAATTTAATGATCAATCACTATTATATATGTGCATTATCTGGATATATAATTGAAAAAATCTTAAAATCTATATAAATATATATTATCTCAATAAATAAAATTTTCAAAAAATAATTAAATAAAAACACCATACCGTGAATTGGGAGCATAAGCTCGATCTTCCGTTCAGTAACCTTGTGTTCCTTTTCCATTTTCGGGATAGCTGAGGTTGGGCCCCAAATTCATTTTGCACAGAGAACGAAAATGAATTCGCGGATGATTTCTTAGCAACTTTGCAAGTGACGTGATGTGTGCGCGAAATGAATGTGCTAATTTATATGGTGGGCAATTGGAATGCAAAAGAATTCTGTGTATGTTACTGTCGAGTTTCACGGTTTGGCAGACCGAACTTGACTTAGCTTGGCTCGTCTACATCCTCCACATGTCCCCGTGACAGCGCTTGTATCTCATTCTCGTGGATTGACGTTGCAGACTAACAAGCACGTCTTCTGGAATCTGGTGGCTTCGACAGTCAAAAGTCTCCTTCCTTATCCAAACACCCAGCACCGCAAGTCGTCGGCCGTGCTGCGCAAGGTAGCAGATCTTTTAACAGAGACTGTCGACGAGCTCATCTACTCCCGTCTCTCTCTCTCTCTCTCTCTCTCTCTCTCTCTTTCTTCCTACAAGCTTCGCGATTGAACGTATTCCACAAAGTCAAGCCGCCCATAAAGTAATCAATCAATTGAGGCAACTAACAACCTCTCTCATCATCGATTTTATGAAATCTAAATATATCCATTTCCTATCTAATTCTCAAGTTACAAAATTTGGCGGTTGCAATTTAATTGACAAATTACAAGTGTTCGCACGATTCACTTGTAACCTTCTTTTCTTATAAATCCTCCTATTTCTTTCTTTTAACCAAAAACAGAAACAAAAACAAAACCAGGTCTTTCGTCCACTAAATACCACGAACTGACAACACGAATCCTTGTCCTTGTTTGTCACGACATAGGATATTTGTGTGTAGGACCAGAGGTCGTCATCCACCTGCGTGGTAGTATACAAATTAAACTTGTTTTGGACGTTCAGTCAAATCTAGTTAGCTTATTAATTTACCTCTCCAGCATCAACTAAGTGCAATGAGTCTGACAACAGGAGGAGAATAATTAAAGAACAACAACCACCACGTCAACAAAGTCATGTCATCGGCCAGCTTAAATCGCAACTTCTTCATTCAGGTCCGAACCCCGTCCCAAACATATACAGCAGCGGCGTTGGCTTCCGTCTACAGGCATAGCCGCTGCAATCTAGAAAGTAAACATGACCAGCAGGTTCTTCCTTGTCTACCTACTCAGTAGTACTCTCATCTCCCCCACCACCGGAGCTGACATCTTATCTCCCGACCAGTCACTCACCGATGACGGCCAAACCCTGATCTCCACCGGCGGGACCTTCCAGTTGGGTTTCTTCGGCTCCGATAAACGCTACGTCGGGATATGGTACTCTAAAGTCTCAGTCCGAACCGTCGTATGGGTCGCGAACCGCCGGCAACCGATCACCGGCACTTCCGCGAGCCTGTCGATTAAAACCAACGGAACACTCGTCATCACCGACGAGAACGCCACCGTAGTCTGGTACTCGAGCTCCCGGGCCCTTGCAAACCCGGTGGCGCAGCTCCTCGATAACGGGAATTTCGTCGTCAGGGAGTCCGGCAGCAACAGCAATGATCCCAACAGCTTTGCATGGCAGAGCTTCGATTTCCCGACCGACACGCTCCTGCCGGGCATGAAGCTTGGGTGGAACCTCACGAGCGGGCTCAACCGCAACCTCACGGCTTGGACCAGCGACAGCGATCCGGCGCCCAGCGAGTACACCATGGCCGTGGACGTGCGTGGCTACCCGGAGATATTCCTATGGTCCCGGTCGACCAGAACGTGGCGCACGGGGCCGTGGAACGGGCTCCGGTTCAGCGGCATCCCAGAAATGAAGACATACGACAAGTTATCCTTCGATTTCGTGGTCAACCGGGATGAGGTCTTCTACTCATTCTATGTGCATGACGCTGCCTTCATCACCAGGTTGATCGTGAACCAGTCGGGCATCACGCAGCGGTTGGTTTGGATCGAGCAGAGCAAGATCTGGAACGCCTTCTGGTTCGCGCCCAAGGACCAGTGCGACAAGGTGTCGCAGTGCGGCCCCAACGGCGTCTGTGACCCCAACGAGTCGCCGATATGCGGCTGTCTCAATGGCTTTCGGCCCAAAAATCCCTCTAACTGGGCTCTCAGGGATGCGTCGGATGGGTGCCGGCGGAAAACAGAGCTGGACTGCCGGAATGGGACCGATGGGTTCGTCATGGTGAGCGGCGTCAAGTTACCGGACACATCGAGTTCGGTAGCGAACATGAGCCTGAGCCTGAGCCTGGAGCAATGCAGGACTATGTGCTTGACGAATTGCTCGTGCACAGCATATGCCGCTGCCAATATCAGTGTGAGTGGGACGGGGAGCGGCTGCATCATGTGGACAACCGAACTCACCGATCTTAGAGTGTACACCAATGGTGGACAGGATCTGTACCTGAGGTTAGCGGCCGCCGATTTAGGTACGTACGTGATCGCTCACTCTGTCTTAATTTTGTAGTGCTGTCTGTCTTCAATCACATGGGTTAATTATTAATTAGGACACTTCAAGTAGCGTCAACCTGATAGGTTACAAGGTAGTATCCGCCATATTAATCAAATGACAAAGTTGGAGAGCTCAAGTGTATATATATATAGAGTCTGTCCTGATCCCCTTGGAAACTACTGTTTGGTCTTGCAAGCTGAAGCTTCACTTGGAAATGGTTTGTTGCATCAGGAAATTTTCTCTTATGTTCTCAGATGCATTAAGCAAGCCTAAAAGGTTAATGCAGAATTATCTGGCGACCATAATTCCCCACCAGATTTGAGGGATCTCAATCACAATGTTGTAGCAATGAATAAATAAAATATCAAGCAACTCATACAGTTGGTTTGATAGGGAGAGATAGCTAACACGCAAGTTTGGTTCACATTAGCACTAGCAAAATTCAGATACAATGATGTCGATTTTCCTCAAACGAATAATTATATTTGTTTGTCAGGCTCGGAATCAAACCCATCTCATCAGCGTCATATAGTCGTGATCATTGTGGTCCTTGCTGTGATGATCACACTCCTGGCTAGCACTGCGTTTTGTATTCGGAGGAGGAAGAAAAGGAGAAGCACAGGTATAGCAACAAGCCTTATCATGAGTCATGATGTTAACTTGTATTTTGAGAATCAAAAAATCTTTTTACTGAGTTGCTACTTGTCAACAGGCATGTCGGGTAACATTTCCTTCTCAGAACGATATATTAACGAAGGGAGGGAGGGGAAGGACATCGACCTGCCCTTGTTTGACTTAGGCACCATTATTGATGCCACCAACAATTTCTCAGTACATAGCAAGCTCGGGGAGGGCGGCTTTGGTCCGGTGTACAAGGTACAACAATTCAAGCATATCCATTACTGGCGTCACTCTAACAAGTCCCCAACTTTGGTTCTCAATCAAGCAACTCAATTTGCGCCTACGCTGCTGTACTCGATGATGGATCGCAGGGTAATCTGGGAGAGGAACAAGAAATAGCTGTGAAGAGGCTATCAAAGACGTCAGTGCAGGGCCTGGATGAGTTCAAGAATGAGGTAATGCTGATCGCCAAGCTACAACATCGAAACCTTGTTCGGCTTCTTGGTTGCTGCATTCAAGACGAAGAAAGAATGTTGATCTACGAGTACATGCCCAATAGAAGCTTGGACGCCATCCTATTTGGTTAGTATCCGCTTCGCTCTCGCGGTATTAGAAATTTCCGATCACTATTTGTCATGACTAACTCATGGCAAATCGTGGGACAATACCAATTTCATGAGATCCTAACGTTCTACTGAGTTTGCAATCAGATAAAGCAAAAGTGGGATTGTTGGATTGGCGAACACGGTACAACATCATAGTCGGGATTGCTCGCGGCCTTCTATACCTCCATCAAGATTCTAGATTCAGAATCATCCACAGGGATATGAAAGCTGGTAACATTCTTCTCGACAAGGATATGTGTCCTAAGATATCGGACTTTGGCATGGCAAGGATCTTTGGAGGAGATGAAACAGAAGCAAACACGAGGAGAGTTGTTGGAACATAGTAAGTATCAGCTTCGATTACGTTGTTTAATCATTAGAATTGAAATTACTTAATCATCAAAACTGATGGCAATGTAGCGGCTACATGTCTCCCGAGTATGCCATGGATGGAATCTTCTCAATGAAGTCTGATGTATTTAGTTTCGGGGTATTGGTGCTCGAAATCGTAAGCGGCAAAAGGAACAGAGGGGTTTATCACTCTGCACCTCAACTGAATCTTTTAGGATACGTGAGCACAAGAACACATCGACGTTTAATTTGCACTATGTATGCTTTGTTCCTCGGTGACGGTGACAGTAATTAAATTGTTTTCAGGCATGGAGTCTATGGAAAGAAGGTAGAACCTCGGAACTAGTTGATGAATCCATGGGTGACTCCTTTCCCATGGCTGAAGCCTTGAGGTGTATAAAAGTTGGTCTGCTATGTGTGCAAGACCGGCCTGAACACAGACCAACAATGGCATCCGCAGTGTTAATGTTGGGCAGTGACGGTGCTCTCTTGCCACAACCGACACAACCGGGTTTTGTGGCAACAAAAGGCCCGCTTGAGTCAGATTCGTCGGCGAGTAAGCAAGACTCGGTATCTGTAAATGACATATCGATCACGATGGTGGAAGGTCGATAGTGAATGAAGTAGAAGGAGGGCATCATCAATTTGCAAATGCGAATGTTGTGTGAAGATCTTTTGTACGAGTGTTGTACGCATGAAACGACAAGATCTATCTACCGTGTGGGAGTGAGGTGCACAAGCCAAGCCTTCTTTGTAAGCCTTCTTCGTGCTTACTATTGTTTTATTTGTTTCCATCTTCCCAAGTGGGCTCCGCGCAAATGCAGGGGCAAAGAAAACAGGTGACTTACGAGGAAGCCACTAACATCTGTCGGGGCAGAACTCGTCGTTATCGATGCTTTGTAGTTGCTTTTCTGTTTTTTAACTAAAAAGAAAGAAAATAAAATAAAGAAAGAAATTTTAATAGCGCTGGCATGAATGATTTGACAATAACTATTTTAATCGCTTCCATTTTTTTTTTTCTGAGTTTCATTTTTCACCTAACGTATGTGAGGAAAAAAAAACTCACATAAAAATATAATTTTTTTTAAATAGTAATAACAAGGTATTATTAACCCAAGATCAAATCAAATAAAAGAAGAAAAAAGATGAAAAAAAGAAAATTTTATTGAACTTTTCAAGGAGAAAAACACTTAAAAAAAACTCTTTGACTTTAGCCCTGTTGAAATAATACTTAACACTTAAATTGATTTAGATGCTACCTATTTATAATTATGAAATAGAGGAGTCCCTAATCTCTTTAACTCTATCTAATCTTATTTAAAAAATAAGATATCAATTTGAAATCTTCCAAAATATATTTGAACTTTTTTAAACTAAGAATTTTTTATCCCTAAAACTTTATCTAATCTTATTTTTTAAAAAATAAAATATTAATTTATGATCTTCCAAAATATATTTTAACTTCTGAATACTCTCCCTTAAAGTATACTTTTGGATATGAGTTCTCATTTGATTTGCAAAGTCACACTCATAACTAAAAAACCATTGAGTATGAGATCACATGTAGAAATATGATCTTGACCAAAGTGTTCTCTTGGGTGCATGTGAATGTTATCATCTAGATCCTTTCTTATATTGCCTGGAAATATATCTAAATCAAGTTATTCCATCCAAAAACTTCTAAAATCATTAGGAATACCTCTTGACCCAAAACCTAACCCAAACTTCATAAATGGAAGACCATTGAAATCTCTAACTAGATTTTATGCAAAAGGCACAACATCCATACAACAATTGAATTTAAAAATAGGCTTGTGTAAATCAGCACCAAATTCTTCACAGAAACGAGTAGGTAATGATCTGAATCTTTCATATAGCAAAGGCCTAAATCTATTCTTAGGTAATCCATTAGCAAAAGCAAAATCATGCATGTCATCAACTTTAACTTTTCTTGAAATCTTAATAGCCTTAATCACATTTGACTTACGTTTTACCTTATAGACCAATTTATAAATAATTAGATCTACATTTATAGGCTTTAACACAAGATCTCAAGTTTTATTTTTATGAAGAGCATTCATTTCTTCATTTATGGCATCCTCTCACATTTAACACTTACTTTTGGCTTAGGCTCAAGATCATCAATTGGTTCAGAAAAGAAACAGTAACCAATGTTTACATTGTCTCTATCTATGTAATGTGCTAACAATTATTCTTTTTTATCATCTCAATATTGAAATTTTCTCTTCATAAATATCATTACTCTTTATATTACTTTGCTCTATCATTAGTGATAAAGAAATAATAGGAGTAGATATAGATAAGGAAGGAGATGAGCTAAAATGTATAGGAGCATTAGATGACAAAAGAATCTCAATCAAATATATATCACTTTTATTATTGTGATTGACATTTTCAAAAGAAATTACTTGTGAAGAATAATAATAAGAAACTTCATCAAACATAATATCTTGAGATACTACATACCTATACGTTTGTGGATTCATATATTTTCAACATTTCTTCTTTTCATCATAGCCAATAAAAATGTATTTCGTGGTCTTAGTATCAAATTTGTTTCTGAGTCTCGTATATGAACATAGCATGGAGAAGCAAATACTCTAGAATATTTAATATTTAATTTTTCATCAAATATAAGCTTATATGGAGATATTAAATTGATTAGACCAAGAGAAGTTTGATTAATAATATAAGTTGCACGTGCCATACCTCTTCTTTGTATGAAGCCACACTTATAAGTCTCCAAATGTCGAATCTTTTATTTAGCTACATCGTTTTGTTGTGATATATATATGAACATATAAGTTCCTTTTTAATACTATACTCTTTAAATAAAAGAATCGAATATAATAACAGAAGTGAAATCTCTATCATTATCAATGTATAATCTTTTGAATATTCTTTCAACAGCACTTTCAACTATTAATTTGAACTCTTAAAATTTTGAAAAAACTTCTAATTTTTCTTTTACAAAATAGACCGAAGTTAATATTATAAAATCATCAACAAAAAGAAGCATATAACGATAACCTAAATAAGATATTATTTAAGTAAGACCCATTAGAACGTTATGAATAAGCTCCATAGAAAATTTATATCTTAAAAATGATATATCAAAAGGTTACCTATGTACTTTACCATATTGATAGCCTTCATAAAATTCATTACTACTAAAAGAAGTAAGGAAGACCTTGCACTATGCTTTTCTACATCGTAAACTTTAATTTTTAAAAAATTATATAATTAAGTCTAGCATGCCGGATTAATACATCATTATTAATTTGAATAAACTTTTATTTTTTTTTTTATAAAATAGACTGAAGTGAATATTGTAAAATCATCGATAAAGAGAAGCATATAATAAGAACCTAAATAAGATATTATTTAAGTAAAACCCATTAGATATAAGCTCCAAAGAGAATTTATATCTTAAAATTGATATATCAAAAGGTTACCTAAGTATTTTGCTATATTGATATCCTTCATAAAATTCATTACTACTAAAAGTAGTAAGGAAGACCTTTCACTAAGCTTTTCTACATCGTAAATTTTAATTAAAAATTATACGATTAAGTCTAGCATATCAGATTAATGCATCATCATTTATACTAATCTTATCAACATAAGAGTTTGACGTTGACAAAATATATAAATCTTTGACCCTTTTATCAATATGTACTATATTTATATTTAATTCTTTTATATTACAAAGAAACTTGATTTCATTAGGATAAAAAATAACATAATTTCTAGCATCAACTACATTTACAATAGAGAAGAGATTTTTCTTCATACATGCAATATGATACACACTCTTTAGTATTATATAATCATTATCTTATATGATATTATGACGATATCTTCCTTTTCCATTTGATGAACAATGTTATCTGTCATGATAATTACATCATTATTTTCGTATTGACGAAGATCGGTGAATTTGATACCATCACCAATAAGCTAATGACCACATCCTAAATTAATAATCCAATTATTTTTAAAATTAATAGATGCCATGACCTTTGTAGTTTCAGCTATAAAGCATTTGCCCTAATCTTCATTAGTAGCATTAAAATAATCTTCTTTATTTATAATATTTTCTTCTTTAATTTTCACATGATAATTTTTCTTGATTTGACTTAACTTACCGCACCTATAACACTTAATCTTCTTTCGATTTGCACCATTATTCGAAGAAGATTCTTGCTGATTGTTAACATCATCCTTCTTCTCTTTATCATTATTACCCTTTTTATTATTTATAAAATGGATATCTCCATCTCCATTTGATTAGCTTAACATAGTCCATATAATGATCATGCAACAAGAATAGACTATTAATTCTTTTCAGGGCAAAGGAAACTTCGCACAAGTTTGTTTAGTAATACCAAGTTTTCATCTTTATTTTTTACATTTCTAGTCAATTATGATATTCATTTTCATATTATTTTTTATTTTAAAAAGATTTTATATTTTACGATCCGGCACCCGGAAACTACACCGCGTCCATCGACTTGCACGGCTACCCCCAGTTATTTTTATTTTCCGGGACGCGCAAGTACTGGCGCGGGGGGTCATGGAACGGGATTGTATTCAGTAGCGTCCCGGAGGCGATCTACGCCTCCAACAGGTTCAACATTGTGTTCATCATCGACGCCCAGGAGGTGATGTACACGAACTACTTGCGCAACGCTTCGATGATCTCAAGATTGGTCATGAATCAGTCAGGCAAACTGCAGCGGTTTGTGTGGATAGAGGAGAGAAGGTCATGGAATCTATTCTGGTTCAGGCCCAAGGACCAGTGCGACGGCATGTCGCCGTGCGGCCCCAACGGCGTCTGCTACCCCAGCGACTGGCCGATGTGCCACTGTCTCAAGGGCTTTCGGCCCAAGGATCCTTCGAATTGGGATCTGAGGGATGGGTGGGACGGCTGCGTCAGAAAGACGGCATTGGACTGCCGCAACGGGACCGATGGGTTTGTCACGCTCAACGGTGCGATGATTCCGGACACATCGAGTTCGGTGGTGGACTGGAGCCTGAGCCTGGAGCAATGCAGGGCTCGGTGCTTGAGGAATTGCTCGTGCACAGCCTTTGCCAGTGCAAACATCAGCGGGAGCGAGAGTGGCTGCATCATGTGGACCACTGATCTCACCGATCTTGGGGTGGTTTCCAGTGGCTCAGGACAGGATCTCTACGTCAGGCTAGCGGCCGCCGATTTAGGTGCGTTCCATTCCGCATCACCATTATTAATGCCTCATCAAACACTTTTTCTTTTGAAGTACGGGTGTTGGTTTCGGCCTTTGTTTCGTCTGCGGAATACACTCATCTATTCCAAACCGAATTCCATGAACGATCGTTTCTTCGTGAATAATTTCTTTTAACGACAAGAGCATACTCCTAGTAACTCAGTAGTTCTGATAGCGCGCAAGCTAGCACAAGAACCTCTATTCTCGCGTTTTCACAGTAGTGATATTGATCGTTCAGGTTCGGAATCAGGGGATTCTCGTAGGAGCCGTGTGGTTGTGATCAGTGTGGTCATTGCGATGACAATTCTAGTTCTAGGATGTGCTGCCTGCTGCGTCTGGAAAAGGAAGAAGAGGAGTACATACAAGACCTTTTCCCTTTTTGTTTTGTTGCCAATCGAGGGGCATATTTGCTAATTCGTTACTACTCAACACGAATGCCAGGAAAATTTTGCTTGGCAGAAGGCCATAATGAAGGAACAGGGCAGGATTTGGACCTACCATTATTTGATTTAGCAGCAATTATCAATGCCACCGATGACTTCTCAATACACAACAAACTCGGCGAAGGTGGATACGGTCCGGTGTACAAGGTAATGACAAACTGTGACAGTTAGTTACAGTTCAGAAATTTGATTTCGATGAACGCTTTTAGTTGGCCAGACATCATGGTAAACTTTTGGACAGCGATTGTGGTGACTGCAGGGCAAGCTGGGCGGGGAGCAAGATATAGCTGTGAAGAGGTTATCGAAGACATCGATGCAGGGACTGGAGGAGTTCAAAAATGAGGTAATGCTGACTGCAAAGCTGCAGCACCGAAACCTTGTTCGGCTTCTTGGATGCTGCATTCAAGCAGGGGAACGGATGCTGATCTACGAGTATATGCCCAACCGAAGCTTGGATGCCTTCCTGTTTGGTTAGTTCCATCTTTCTCATTCTCATGGCACTCCACGTTTCCGTTGACCACGTCACAAGATGGATTGATCGATTGATTGCCTCGACTCTTCTGTAGTATTTAGTCGGAGAGTTCCGTCAGTAGACACCTTTCCGTGCTGTAGCTTTCTGACATGAAAGGTCACTCTGCAAATAAACTAGTATAACCACACGGTTGAATCAGGGCAACAAAATGCTACATAAATATCATGAGATCCATGAAGTCTAATGCTGCTCAAACTTATGCTCAGATAAATCTGAAGATATATCGCTGGACTGGCAAACACGACGCAACATTATAGTGGGGATTGCTCGAGGCCTTCTTTATCTCCATCAAGATTCTAGGTTTAGAATCATTCATAGGGATCTCAAAGCTAGTAACATTCTTCTTGACAAGGATATGAACCCCAAAATATCAGATTTTGGCATGGCAAGGGTTTTCGGAGGGGATGAAACAGAAGCGAATACGCGAAGAGTGGTGGGAACATAGTAAGTATCTGCTCCGGTCATCATTATATTGTGCATTTGATATGATTGTTAATCATGTTTGCTATCAACTTGCTACCGATATTGCAGCGGATACATGTCCCCTGAGTACGCTATGGACGGAATCTTCTCGGTTAAATCGGATGTATTCAGTTTTGGTGTTTTGCTACTTGAAATCGTTAGCGGTAAAAAGAACAGGGGGGTGATTTATCACTCTGCAAGTCACCTGAATCTTCTAGGATATGTAAGCATCGTGGAACATTGGCCCTCTTTACATGGAATGGACTTGTGTGCTGCTTCATAATCACCTGGCTTGCTTTTTGCAATTGTTTTCAGATATGGAGCCTATGGAAAGAAGGGAAAGGCTCGGAATTAGTTGATGGATCGATTGGCCATTCGTGTTCCCTGGCTGAGGTCTTGAGGTGCATAACGGTGGGGCTTCTGTGTGTTCAAGAACGACCCGAAGACAGGCCGACGATGTCGTCGGTGGTGATAATGTTGAACAGTGACGGTGAGCTACCACAACCTCGACAACCGGGTTTTGTTGTTGCCAGAGCCCCACCCGAAACTGGTTCATCAACGACCAATCACGACTCCTCGTCAACCAGAAACAGCTTGTCGGTCACACTGTTGGAAGGTCGATAGTGAATTAAACAAGTGTAGCGGTAAGTTTTATTATTGGCTTCTGAAGGGTGGTGGAGTACTGAAACATTTGGAATGTCCCACCCTCTAACACCGGTCTCGTCCTTCTTTTTATATCCCAAGCGCGCAGGCGAGCATGCACATTCATCAGAGATGGCCGACACATACGGGGGGGCTTAATCCTCCTACTACTGGCCCTCAGAACGCCTGCTAACGGAGTCCAGCAACATGTGGCTTGCCCGGAGTCATGCTGAGCTTCAGGAATAGTGGTGTTGTGTACAGAGGCATCGTTGTCGTAGCAGGCAAGCCTTTTAGTCGAGCGACACGTGTCTAATATTCTTTGGCTCTAAAGCCTCATCTCATACCTTTTTTTTTTTTTTTTGAACTCTTCTTTTTAGCTTTACACGCTTCTTTAGTCGTTTTTCATTTTTTGACGCATATTTCCCGGTATGTTCTTGTCATCGATCGATAGCAAAGGTTGCTACTGCTGGTTCATTTTTCATCTAGCTTTGCACAGGCAAGGACTCTTATAGGAGTCAAAAAGAAAAACACATCCTAAAAGCTTCTTCTCTTCATAAACAGCGGCTCTAGAGTATGAATGTTGTCCAACCCTACTGGCTGTTGGTTTTATTTTGTTCAAGCTTCCGAGTTCGATAATGAGGTGTTTTGAGAGTGCTAATCCAGGAGATTGGAGCGCTCATGACCTGCAAACTTCTTTTCTAACTTAACTTGTGAAAAAAATGGGTGCTATTTTACATATGGCGTGAAGAGCCGATGGTCTAACCTTAACCCTAAAACCTAAACTTTGTCCGAAGCCTCTTTGATAAAGTAGCTAATTATAACTTGCATTGAGAGTTTTAAGTGGATGCATCTAAGAGACTTTTATGGATGAAATGTATAACTACTTGTATTTAGTGGACAATGATGTTTGGATCAACCCAATTTATGTGCAAAAATCCTGTATAGAAGGGCCTCGAAAGCTCGATTCGATATCGACTTGCACAACGATTGAGATCGAGGTGAACATTCCGACTTGGTTTCTTCAATGCTCTAGTTAGTATCGAAATATAAAACGAGAATTTTGAGTAAATAGTAATCGACTTGTGTGGTAGATTTTTTTTATAATGAATTTAAGTGGGAGGCATATTTTATGGTATAGGTAAAATATTTTTTTGATATTTTATATTGGATTAATATCTATATGGTTGAATTATTGATTAGGCGCTTGTCTTTTTTGTGATGATTATATCACCACGGTTTAGAAGTGTAGCCAAGTGATAAGACTCCTTGAAGTCGAGGTTGTTGTCTAGTGCTATAAGAGGCCTCCTCCATGGTTGTGGGGCTCACTTTGCCTCATAAGCCTTCGCTTGTCTTTTCATAGCTTTTTGTCCTTGCTCATAGCCTCTTAAAGCTTTGAAGCATCGTCTCTTGTTCTCCTCCTTGGTCAAGTTGGGAAGATATCTTCTTCCTTATCGTTCGAGTCATACTCCCTTAGCCAACATATGATCAAGGGGATCAAAGTCCTATCCTCGGAGAGCCTCGGAACAGGAATGAGTGTGTTGTCCTCCTTCTTGAGGGAGGTGGCCAAAGTGGATCCGAAGGTTATCAAAGATCTTCATATCGTGAAAGATGTATATGACTAGGACTTCGTTCTGACTCCCAAGTATCTAAGTCCTTTGTACCTCAAGTACTTCATCCTGATTGAGTATTAGATGTAGGTATCTTGAGATCGAAAATGTCCATATAAATCAATGTACAGTATATTGGAGGCCGAGTTTAGATGTCTTTGATGGTGTGTGATATTACCATCTCATATGGTGCCCAACTCATGCGTTAGATGGTATAGGATATCGCTATCCTTCATCAGAGAATGCTACTATATCAATGTCACCTCTAAATATGTTCCACTTATGTTTCTGAACTTGCAAGAGAGCTAAAATCTATTATCTCATGGCTCAAGATGGATTTAAAGTAAAAGGGAATTCAACTTCCAACCAACGTTAGAAGGGACCGTACTTCTTTAACAAGATCGGCCTAGACTATGACTTCATTATGGATTGGTCGGTATATAATCTTACCAATACTCCATTTTTCCTGATTGCGAGGAGAAAGGTTAGGTGCTTTGATTGGAAAATGTCTTGTCATTCTTCCTTAGCCAACAAACATATGAACGAAAACTAGCTAGTCAATGCTAGTTTGAGCTTGACATCTCGAGGTATACTCCATCCCCGAAGTCTTATTTTCCTTAATTTTTTTCTCAATGCGACACTTGGTGTCTTTCTTCTTCAAAGGCATGAATCTTAGGGAGCTAAAGAAGAGGAGAGCAATGGCATCCACCTAAAGGGGTCCAATCCCCTTCACCTCGACCACGATGAGCTCTTCTACCCCCACCACCTCCACGGGGCAAGAGGCAGTCCTCAAGACACTAGCTTCCTTGAACCCTCAGGCACTCACCTATGGGCCCCATATGTCAATGCTCCTGCCATTAAGGCACCCCCTTGGAAGCAAGGAATTATGCAAAAGAGGAAGACGTTTGAGGCAACAGACAACAAGCAATCCGGCATGGGGGAACCAACATGCAAGAAGTACCGACATGGTTTCGTTTAGGATCTCTACATACATTAGTCAGTGCCCTTCTCGGCCATTTGAATGGTCGAGCTTCCCGACCCAATGGAAGGGGATCCCTAACACCGAGGTGGGAAGGGCTGAAAGCATCCTAGGTCATTTGGAAGGACGATTATGTCATGAATCAACGTGAGCACAGTCCAAGGGCAAGTGGAAATTGTTCTTTGGATTTATATGACATCATCGCTCCTTTCTGCTAAGTTCTTTGGAGTCCCTCCCTAATCCTCCAGCATTCGGATCATGCAACAGAGGAAACCGTGATGTGTTTACAACTTGCAGTGAAAATAGACTTTTGTGAATAGATAAGAATAGATGATGGAACACAAGGTAGCGAAGTGGATCGAAAAGAGCGCATCGGTGAGTGTGAGAGCAGTGCCGCCGTCACCAATTATCTCAATCTCTATGGATTTCAATCAACTATTTTCCATAAAGCTTGCAATCTTTCCATCGAATTAGATGATAAAAGATACGTGTAAACTCAATTTGTATCTTCAATTTTCCTTGTGACCAAATAGATCTAATTGAATTGTGTGAATACTATAGTATCTTTCGTAATTTATTAGAAACCATTCATGCACTCTTTTTTAAGATCTCTACTTCCTATTTTGAATTCGTGAAGGTAAGTTATTCTTTTGATCGATCGATTGATTTCGATCATTACTCATCTCGTCAGGTTAAAGTCCGAATTGATCTAAGATAGTTACCAATTTAATCACCAATCAGGTATTCCTATGTTTTTTATTAATTTTATTTGCCAGAAAAAAAATTGATTTTTTTTGGCTTAAAGACATCAATTCATAATATACACACAATTCGTCAGACAGATCGTATATAGCAACTCGCAAACGATGCAATCCCCAAATACAACAACATGACGAATTCAAGAACTGATATAGTCCAAATAATTCAAACTAACAACGCATAAACCACGCTCTCGCAAACTGTTCTACCTTTATGGAACCAGGTTCATTGTGTCTGTCGTCCCACCCTCGTCTGGGGACTGGCTGCCGCGGCTTCGGCTTCTCCGACCACAGTCACTCCAGTCGCTTGATACACCGGGATCGACACTCTCCCTGGTACCTCGAACGACTCCGCCCCCACCGGATACTCGAATCCACCACCTACGAGGGCCCCCGGTCCGATTGGAGGGCCACCCACGTAAACCGGAGCGCCTTTGATTGGCTTGGCTGCCACCACCGGGAACGATGGCTGGAAGCCCAACGGAAGCTGACTGTCAGCCACGGCACGGAGCGGAGGCATGTATTGGACCGGAATTGGAAGCTGTTGCATCGTTAAGCTCCCGCCATGGACAGATGGCGGCATGTAGAAAACCGGGACCGGCTCAGGGGCATACGATAGGACCGGGTTAGGTACCAATCCGGCCTGCTCCATCGCAATCGGTTCGACCGTGTTGAACCCGGTTTCCTCCACGTGCAGCTTGGTTTTGACGGGTGGGAGATCGGGGATTGGGGGAACCGACAGCTGAGATGAGGCGGAGAAGGGCGAGCCCGGCTCCGAAGAGGCCGGTTGAACCACGGGTTTGGCAGGCGGCGAGTTGGTGTCGAGGCCGAAGAGGTAATCAGGGACCTCGGAGACGATGGAGGACGCCTCTGAGCGGCCGCGCTCGAGGGACGGCGGGCCAGATGCCGCGCCGGCTCCTTGGCCGTTGAGGGCATCGACAAACCACTGGTCACGGGTCGAACCCGGGGCGTCGACGACGGAGCCGAAGGCTACGGAAGGTGGGGGAAAGAGGAACAGGCGAAGACGGGGGGCTCGAACGTTGGCGGAAGCGAGACGGTCGTACTCGTCGAACATGCTCTCAACGTCCTCATCTGAGGTGAGGGAAACGAGGGCGTCGAGGTCCTCGTGGGGGAGCTGGTACTTGAGGCACGGGGGCTGAACGGCGGCGGCAGGGAGGAACTTGGAGAGCCGGGAGAGGAGAGCAGCGAAGGAGGCGGAGCGGGGAACGGCGACGATGCGGGTCTCACCGCCGACGTAGCGGAGTTGGTTGTCGTGGGGGCGGGGGAGGATACGACCGGCGTAGCTGCACATGAGGCGGACAAGAGCGGCCGAAGGGTCGTCGGGGTGCCACCTGGCGGGCGGAAGATGGTGTGGAATATGGTTGTCTTGGTGAGGCACGTGGCCCTTTGCAGCTCGTGGGGCGGAGGCGGTGGAACCCGCGGCGGCTGAGTCGGCGTCGGCCGAGTGATGGTGGGAGCGGTGGTTCTGGGCTTTCATGTCGAGAATGCTTTGCCTAAATGGCGTTGCTGTCCTGCGGCGGAAAAGAGAAGAATATTATAACTGGGATCAGAGCATAGTGGTGGGAGCACTTGGAAGTAGGGCAATCATATGCAACACTGGATGGTCGACAGCTGAGGGAATCCTCCTGTTTGCTTATAAATCTGGCGAGCGCGATGCTTTTTTCATTCTAATTATTGGTGGAATAGGTACAATCCTTAGTATGTCATTCATTCACTGCAAAAGGGGATAGATTTGGGGATTAGTCGGGAAAACTGTGAAGTTTTCACTATTTATGCAGAGCTTTTTTACTCTGAAAATTATCATCTAACGCTGAGCTGAAGTATATAATTTTTTTCCTTGAGAAAAAGAAAAGCTGCTCATAATGAACTAAAAGGGAACCCTCTGAACGAGAAAAACAATAATAATAATAATAAAAGTAAGTAAAACTTGTGGCCTAGAGTTGACGAGACAATTCACTGGGTTGCAAACTGTAAAAACTGTTTTGTGAAAACAACACAGGAGGTACAACATATGTGGTTTTCCCCACCACATTACTCGTTTTAGATTGAACAAAAAAGTATGATCTTCCTATAGACTAAATCTTAATCATAAGATTAAAGTAAAAGAAAATAAGAGAAAGAAAATAAAAAGCTGATCAGTTGATGCGTATGGAGGCACAAATAAAAAGCACTAAATAAAAATCTATCGGATGGGAATGAACCTAGCATGTACTTAGTGTTTTGATTTATTTATTTATTTTTCTCATGTGCAAAGAGAAGAGAATGAATGGTTAGTTTTTTTATGCCAGACTAATCAAGATATAATTTTTTGAAAAGGAGAGCGACCCTTACGGCTGGTTAATTTTTTGTGCTCTTATCTATGGAGCTCTTTTTGAAACTTTACAATTTAGCTAATATAATTTGCTTTGCATTCGAGAAAAAAAAAATTATTGGATGGGGATGAAGAACTTATGTTAGAGGTCGGAGTCTCAGAAATCTTGCCTGGTAGCATAAAAGGAAGCATTTCCTTTGCACTATATTGTCTGTCCCGTTAGAGGCCCAATCTACTCTGTATCGTGACAGGTAAGTACGATCTCTGGACGGATAATTTTAATTCTACCCTTTCTGATTTGATTAGCTCGGCTACAAAATAGGACAATAATGGTAAGGAAGCAGATCAGATTAATTTCAGTTCCTTGTGGCAAATTTTGGGCCACCGATATATATTATTATCCACACCCCAATCACGGCAAAAAATCCCGGATCACATTCATCGAAAATTGCTACCATCATCTGCACGCGAAACATATACGATAAAAAACTGAAAAACGAAGGAAATCGAAAAAAACAAGAATGCTCCTGACTTGCAGAGGCAGAAAATTTTATAGAACAATTACGCCAAGGCATGAAAGAATTGTGCAAAAGTGTGTTTGTATCTTTCGTTTTGATGGTATATGATACGAATCTAACATTAGAGATAGAGTTATGTCAGAAACTTACCAACAGAAGGCTGAAGCGCGGCTGCTGTGTTCGTCCATTACTTTGCGAGAGGAAGAAGGAACGAGGGAGACAGAGGAGCGCTACAACTTGGCTTAATAATAATAATAATAATAATTATTATTATTATTATTATTTGTCTTTTCCTTTTTCTTTTAATGCGAAAAGAAAGAATAGGTTAAACGGATGGTCGGCCGGCTGACGCAGACAAGTGGTCCCTCCAATGTCCTTCACCATCGTGCGCTCTGACGTGCGCAGGCCGTGAATTATCCAGGGCTTTATTTACCCAGCAGCAGCAGCAGCAGCAGCAGCAGCAGCAGCAATATTCTACTGCAAGAAAGCAGCGCTCCTTGGCACATTTAGAACTTTAGTGTATCATCTGTGTGTGTGTGATTTACTTGAATGCTTGCACAGCCAAAGCTGGCAACCAAATTGACATCGACAAGCTGTACGCCTCCAAACCGGCCTACGCTTTTGTATCGAAGTTGGGTTTTGAGGTTTTATTTCCAAATAACAACCGAAAGCAGCTCCTACTTTCATCCCTTCACAGACTGATAGAATATGTTTATGAATGCACACGGAGTTCACATTCGCTCCGCTTCTTATTTTAGCACCACATAGAGATGCCACGTCAAAACCTCATGGAGACGCAACAATCCGACGCGTCCTCGTGTACATTTTTGGATGCCAAGCCAGTATTGCCTTTGTATGCATATAAAAAAAGTCGCATGTGATTGTGGCGAGATTCAAGAGGCGACTAACTACGAGTTCAAAAAAGCAAGACTCTCAGTGGTCATCCAGAACCACTCGTATCTCCGACCAATGCTTCATTCACAAATTTTAGCTACCATCCGTTTCATTATAATTAAATTAGGATTTTGAGTTGAATTAGGAATTCACTATTGATCAGGGTTATGACATTGTGGTTTAGGTTTATAAATTAGTTGGTACCATATTTACCACACCCCAAGTCAAGAGAGAGATGGAGCATGGGTTAAAAAAAAAAAAAAAAAGACTACGAGGGTTATGTAAACTTTCAAGTAATATATATATTTTTTAATTTTCTCTCTTCTCTCTTCTCAAGCCTTGGTTTTTATGATTTTTTTTTCTCTCAACATTACATATAAGGAACTCAACCTGATATTCATCGGGACTTTTTTAAATTATTTGATCTTTTTTTACTCTATTTTTTAAATTATTTGAGGTCTATAAATATCTTAAATATTTTTGCTTGACAAAGCATGAAATTGAGTTAAAAAATAGGAAAAGAATCATTATGAAAAAAAGTTGTAAATATCTCTTCACCTCTTCCTAGTATTTAGAAGTTCTTCTAAACGAAGAAGTGAGGTTTAAGTGAAAAAGAGAGAAGTGTAAAGGTTCCTTGAACCTATAAATAGAAGAAAGAGTTTTAAGAGGGTAGTTGGTCTTCGCCCATTGAAGGAAGACCAGTAGTGGAAACCGATGGCCTCGAGTGAAGAGCAATCATGTAGGTCACGACGACCGAACCACTATAAATCCGGTTTGCATTTCTATTTTGCTTTTCATTCTCAAATTGCAAACTAATTTCTACTTTTATTACGCTTACAGACGTGATTTCAAGTTAACATCTTTCCAATCAATTTTCATCGAGAATTTTCAAATCGACGTTTTTATCGTAAGCACTAATTCACCCCCCCTCTTAATGCTGACTTGATTCTAACAACTATGAGACTAGTCGCCTCCATTATATAGACGAATATACAACACACTAATTTGTCCAGTTATCTTGATGTCCCTCTCGAGTAACCTACGACTGAGATTATTTATAATCTGTGTTTAAAGGTGAATCGATCTCATTGTCATGATCTCATCATGATCCAATTCTCATTGCACAGATCCATGAACATTACAATATATGCAACAAACAACATAAAGTAAGATAAATACTAATAAATAATAAATAAAAAAGTATGTATCGTATCATATGTGTCATCACTCACGTGATTGGCTCGAGAGAGGATGAGCAATTTGTCACACTCCACCAATGAATCGAGTATAAAAGATAGCCTTGAAACTAGATGAGGCAAGCAGACTCTATTTCAACTCTTTTGAGCTATACTAAACTCCATCCACCTACTCTACTAACTTGAGCGTTGGAGAGGCCAGGTCGGGACATCTTCCCGATGTCGACCGCTTATGTAGGACCTAGGCATATCTAAGGAGCACCTCGAGGTGACACTAAGTGCTTTAGGAGAAGGCTATAGCATCCCTCGGGACAACCTCAAACTTCCTCTAACAAATAAGCCGCACCTCGGGACAATCGAGAGTTAGCTATCATGAGCCATCAACGTCTCAGGAGTCCACCTACCACGAGCAGCCTTATCCGCCCCAGCGTAGGCCCCCAAGATGGATCTACGCCTTCGGGATCGAATTAGGCCGTGTTAACTCTCCAATCAACGACACCAAGATAACAATAGAACTAATTAATTTACTCTTTACAGATCTTTCTGGATCAAAGCGAGGTTGTAATTAGGCTAAACCTTTATGTATTGATAATAAAAGGATTCCTCATAACTTAAGTAATTCTAGCAAAGTCGATGATATCATGGTGTTAAGTTATTGATCACATGATGCTAAGTGTTGCCTATGTGGCGTTAGGGTGTTAGTCACGTTCCACAATCTTTTTTTCTTTATATATAATATATATATATATACATATATATATATATATATATACACATATATATATATATATATATATATATACACATATATATATATATATATACACACACATATATATATACACACACATATATATACACACACACACATATATATATATATATATATATATATATATATATATATATATATATATATATATATATATATATATATATATATATATATACACACACATACGTTATTCAAGCACAATACGTAAAGAATAGATATTGAGGTTTAGGTATCCGATTTATGTCACTGAATATGCGTTATTCAAGCCCCATCTGCTTGATGCCATATATAATGACCACTGGTGGTGTTGATGTATTAAATCTCTAAAATACTCATAAATCAGATGTAATTGTAATACCATTACAACCAACCATATACATGATTCTTTTACTTGTACTACGCAACTCAACATGGTAACTACCAAACAGTTCCTTTATAAGATAATTATAACGAAAGAAATAGTTGGTATCATAATAAGCCAACAAAACGCTTTTGTTGTTGTCAAAAGCTCATTTTGTGGAGAAAAGAATAACGTGGCCTTTATCAGGAATGAAAAAGAATAAAAGGGCAAGAGAATGTAACAATTTATTGCAAAGAAGTCCTGAGGGTAGTATCCCTTCACCTTCCTGAAGGCTGATTCAGAATAAAAGATTTATTTTCAATTCCTTAGATGCAGCTGGAGTCTCTTCCATGTATGAATCTCCTCATCCAATCAGATACCACAAGAAACCTCGTGCGCCAACTGACTTGTTTACTGAATTTTACAAGGAGAAAAAGAGATACAATTAGAACTAAAACAAAAACTTGCACACACAACTCATCTTCAACACAAATATATTAATTACCATCATGTTAGTTGCAAGGAAGCACAAAAATACATATCCTAACAAAACAAATGGAGTGTACCTTGCATAAACAGAGTACCATAGCCATTGCGAGCTGTGGCCTATAGAAACCCAATCTCCAGGCAGCTGTGCAGCTGTTTGCTCTCCACCCAAAGGAGCAAATTGACCAAAGTGCCTATACCTATCACCCAAAGAGAAACGAGACAATAAATAAATGCCAGCAATATGTACTTAATAGAGATGCATGATTTCAGCAACTTAGCTTGTAAAACAAGATGACATGATTGCAAATATAGGAAAGTGCAGTAGTTTCTTTGTGAGTTGGGAAACGAGTTATAAGGAGGATTCTGCTATTTGGCCAGAGGATATCACATCATCACTGCAAAATGTTCTAGTCTTTTTTAAGTGTGTAAATTCATTTTGTAACTGCCATCACTGTGATGAGCAAACATGGAGCAAGTCCACTTCATTGCATCTGTAACCATTATATGCCATATGCTTGAGTTATTAGTTAGAAATATTTAGCTAGACTCATTCTTTCATTCTGTAACTGTCATAACTATGATAGACAAACATTTAATAATCTATGGATCTAAGCATATTGGCTGTAGTCATCTTCTACAACAAGTGTATATTCTCTTTCCTAATCTAGTTATTTATACTGTCTTTCAGTAAACTGTGTATAATTACTAGATGAGTTAACGAGTCTTTGTAATATATGATTTTTCTTGCAATGATTTATAAGTTGATATGCGTGATTTATGTAATCACTGGAGGACATTCATAAGGTACAACAGAGCATGATTTTTGTGTTAATGGTCATGGTTCCATGATTTCATTTCTAAATCCAATTATGCAGCTTAACAAATAAAATGTTATCTGGTCTTTGTTTAACTTATTTGATTCAAAGATTAAGTCACAACAGGAAAAATGGATTTGGAAGATAAAGAGGAAGAAGCACCTCCAGTGGAAATTCCTCTAATACAAATGACCATTTAAAAGGAACACAAATTTGATCAAAAATAGAAGCAAGGTTTCAGGGTAGAAGTTCAAGTGATGATATTGTAGTCCAGAACAGAAACAGCAGAAAATATGGTTTTTTTTTTTTTTTTTTCAGAAATGCACTTGAAATCGTACGATATCCAATGAAACTTAAAAGGCGATATATTTTAATGAGATAGCAACTTGCATATCAAAAAGAACAAGGAAATCAAACAGCATAGAACGGTTACCGGAAGGGATGAAACCGATGACGACCCGATCCTCTCATACGGAGGGGACCTTCAGGGTTCTCCTCACATATCTTCATCTTGTTAAAGCATTTAGCAAGATAGTTACCTTGTTGTGCAGCAACCTGGAATATTACACAGACAAAAGAGAGAAGATGAAAAAAAATCCCTTTCTCAAAATAATATCTTGAAAATATTCTCCCTTGTCTTTGGGAAAGGCAGTTCAGTTGAAGATATACCTGGGCAGTTGCAGGAAGCATCTTAACCCGTGAATCCACATCAGCAAGAGCTTTCTTAAACTCTTCAATATTCAATTCCTTAGATTCTTTGACAGCATTGCTATTTGCATCCTTAAATAGATCTATAAAATCTTTCATTTGTTTGCTCTTCAAGTAAAGCTCCACCTGGGGGTACCTCTCGCAGATATCATCTAGTACATCTTTGATTTCTTTTACAGTTAAAGTTCCAGAATCATCTTTATCTGCAACTCTAAAGATTGCAGAGATATCTTCCTGAAATAAAATTTGCATTAGATTGGTATTCTGAGAAAATTATTTATACTAGAGGATAGAAATTGCATCGATTTAAAGAACATGAATAAATTCTTCGGTAAAGAAAATAAAAGGGTAGATTGAATAATTTCTGAGTTACTTTAACATGTCTACTAGGTAATTCGCAAGTCTTGTGTGGCATTGACAACACAACAAATTAGTCTTTGGCTCTAAGAAAGATTTAAGTGCAAGATAATTTCATAAAACAGAAAGGAGAAAAGGAAAGGATTAAAAGGAATTTTTTTGAACAAGTCTCAACAAGCATACTAAACACTCAATAAGACAATCTTAAGAAAACACATATATGGACCATTGCTTCAAACATACCATGACTTTTCTCTGGCTTATTGTGGCACAGTCACCGAGCGCATACACACCATCACAATTTGGTACTCTCAACCACTCATCAGTGGCCAATACACGCCTATCAGCCTTTATTAAAGGAAAAACAGATATGAAAAATTAAATCACAAAACGGCATCAGTCAGCATATGCTGAAAAAGACCAAAGTTACAATGATTCTGGAGAATAAGAATAGTAATTAACCTGTCCAACTTGTTTCATGAAATCCAGTATAACTGGACGGGTACCAATACCAGTAGACCAAACAACCATTCCATAGGGTACTGATATCTCTCTTGATGATGCACTAGTCATAGTGATGGCCTTATCAGACACCTTAACAACCCGGAAATTTGTTTTGACATCAATACCATCTCTCTGAAACTTTTCTTCAGCAAATTCTGTTATCCTTTTGTCAAACCTACATGTTAATATCAACAACAAATAAACACTAGTTCTCAATTATGACATTTATGGATAAATCAGTCATACCCTTGGAATAGATCAATTATACATTCTTTTATCATGATATCTTTGTTTAGACCAAGAACACACCCATTTGTGACTGCAAATGATAAATCTGTGAAGCTGTATTTGTGATATTTAATATTACCAGTCACAGTACTAAGTGTTTCCCTTCAAATAAGTGCATACATGACTTCTACGTGAAAGTTCAAAAGAGAGACTATATGATGTGTGGGCAATCAAGGTACTGCATAGCACATATGCAGTTTTGGGGATGCATCTGTGAGCACATCATGGTTCAGATTAACATGATAAAGAACAATAAAGTACAAACTAGTAAACAAAAAGAAAGGTAAAACAAAATCCTAAACTTACAAAGAATGATATCTATGCTCTTTAAAAAGTTAAGTAATAAAAACCATGAAAAAGCATATTCGACCCAAGCATGTTATCATTGATTGTAATTTTTAACATTAAACTAATACAATTATATAACCAATAGCAATAAGGAAGAATATTACATGAATGCAATCAAAATGTTCAATACTTGGATGACCACAAAAGCACCTGCAAAATAGTAGGCAGCCACACATGCAGTTCCACATAACAAATGCTGTAATACCACACCTTATGCAATGTTCTGATATGATCAGATTGTATAATGCAGCAGCATAAACTGCCTTTTTAAAAACATTGATTAAGGTGATAGAAAGAAAAAAAAAGGTCATTCAAGAACAAGGGTAATATTTGTTTGCTGAAGTAATCACATGAATAAGAAAGAAAGGGATAGATCTAAGCACTTTATATATATATATATATATATATATATATAATCATGGCACGAGTGATAAGAATTAGTGACAGACAAAATCTTTTTTTTCTTTTAGTTGCAGCTTGGATGTCAGAAACAAGTAACTGTTATAACTAAGTGCCTATATTTCAAGGGTCGACAAAAGATATGATTCAGCAATATAGGCAGATCAACATCGCACTTGGATAATTCTTACATTGTCAAAATATGGTCCCCAGCCTCAATTACTGAAATTTTCACCAAGTCTTTCACAGTAGGATACAATTTGGCCAAATCTTCACTCACAAAATCGTGCAATTCTGCTGCAAATTCAACACCAGTTGGACCGCCACCAACAATGACAAAATGAAGATTCTTCCTTCTATCTTCTTCACTAAGCTCTGGAAGACTGGCTCTCTCAAAGCAGTTCATGACACTCCTTCGGATTCTTTGTGTATCCTCTATTTCCTACAAAAGGATGTCTCATTTGCTTAAGCTCTTTAACTTTTGGCTTTTAAACTAGCAGAAGAAGATCATAAAAATAAAACAAACAGAAGATATTTCAATAAACACAAAAAGGGTAAAGGATTTGGATAACAGATGATATTATTGTCAAATGAATCAGAAATTTTCAATAAAGAAACACTGAAAAAAAAGTTTATGCAAAAACATCTCCCACAATAGCACCCAACCTTGTCCACAACTAGTTCAGTAACCTTTATGTTCTATATTTTAGCTAAAAAACTCTCCCATATGCTAACTTATTATGAAATTAAATCGAACAGTGGAATGGCCTGGAATTCTGTACAGCAGGTAGAAGTACACCTTAAGAAAATGACAGTTCTCCACCACACCAGGGGTGTTGAAGGTATTTGGCTTTGCTCCAAGTGCAATGACTAAGTAGTCATAATCTACAGCAAATTCACCACTTCCATCCATGTTTGTCCAGATATTAGAGCAGCAGAGGACTTTCTTGTTAGTTGGATCAATCTTATAACATTCAGCTTCCCAAAATTTAATTCCTCCAACTTTCTGTAGCAATAAAAGTTAGTGAGAACAAATTTCCAAGGATAGATGAAACAATAATAACAAAAGTCAGCAGAGATTAAAGAATGGCAACACTTGAAAATACCTCGCTGTTTTTGTATGCGAAAATAGAAAAAAGAAAGTGTCCATTAAAATACTGGATAAGTACCTTGTGCATGATCTTGCGAATTGGCTCTACAATACTACGTGGCTCCACTGTTCCACACGTGACGCTTGGTAGCAAAGGAGTGAATAAAAAGTAGTTACGAGGTGATACCACTTGTACATCATATTGTGAGGCATCTAAGTTTCTTAAGAAGCTAGTACCAGCCCAACCAGTTCCAAGAACAACCAACTTTTTCTTTCTGGTTAATTCAGATGTTTCAAAATCATGGTCGGACTTTGCGTCAGCATATGCCAGAACACCACCACTACTGCAAGAAGAGAAGAAGAAGTATTACTTATCATGTTTACTATCCATGGGAAGATAGATAAGAGCAGGAGTCTATCAGAAGGGTGAGAAATAATGAATAAATACAATGATCATGAACCACTAGCCTTCCTTTGTGCAAAAAGGCATCAGGCATCCAAACCGATGAAAAGTAAAGAATAAACTCTAGAATGCATCACAAAAAAGAAAAATACTAAAGGCACTATGGCATCACATAATTGTTTCTAGATGGTACATAGTCACGTCCAAACATCCACAGACTGTCCTTTAGGATCCACTAGTCCGCCTTTAAAGCTTTTGACTCCAAGAACCTATGAGGTTCTCTTTTTCTTATTTCTTCTTACTTTAGTTTTATTTCGGAATAATGGAGTAGTGATCCCGCATCATCAGTAGTGTTCGGGTCATATGTTGAGCACCAATTCACAGTGATGTTCCAGATAAAGCAGGAAGCCAAGCATTAATCCACAGGCGAGGCTGATCCACAATTCATTAGCTTTAATACACCCTTCCAAGGTATCCCACCCTCCTGTCCTCTTCAACCCAGGAAGCAGATCAAATGGTCTATCAATATCTTTTCTGGTATTAATCCAAGGAATGCCAATAACAAATATAAAGCACCACGAATAAGATACAGAGAGATACAGAAAGAAGAAGATTAAATACTATTTGGTGGGGAAAAGAACAAAAACACAAAAAAAGATTTATTAAGACGATATTCCCCCCTTCTTGCCCTGATGAAAGGCAAGGTATTTTAAGAAGTTCTAACTTCCTTAAATACTCACAATTCCAGTGTCACATATAACCTAAGTCTCCTAGTTTAGGCGTCAAATTCTATGGAGATTTCGACGTCACTCGATAACGAACCAAAGAACCAGAGAAACTAAGACCACGCTGAGTAAGGATATAAAAGATAAGAAAGAAAATCTGAAAGAATTCTTGCATAAACTACTTAGACTGGGCATATTATGGAACGCAAACAACAACAAAATGTTAGCAGATTAAGAGAGCACAACGCAGGAAAGAATCGGATATTGCTAGACCAAACCGTAAGAAACGAAAGCAAAATATAATGGAAAAATAATCAGATCCAAGGAGAAATCAACCAACGAAAAGGAGAGTCGGGGACCTGAGTGCGCATATCACGATAAGCTTGGAGATGGTAGGGCGCCGTCGTATCGCTTGCGACGCTCGATCCAGGAAGGACGCCGAGAACCGCATCCCTTCTTATTATTTATCAAACTCCAATATAATAGAAGCAATAAAGAGAAAACACAAGTGAAAGAAATCGAAACAGGGAGAGAAGGCAACGTAGAGAAGAAGAGAGGATGGAAGTTTCAGGGTCGCACGGCCTATTTATAAGGCCGAAAATGCTCCAGGTGCCGACCTGGGGCACGGCAGACCATGTTGGAGCACTCCGTGCCGAGTCCTGTCCGTCTCACGTTTGTCCCTCTCTAGCAGGGGGCACGCGGCTATCAACCAGAGGTGGGTCGAGCAGGTTTATTTTTCCTCCCTTCCAAAGAGGGAGCCGTCACGGCTTGGAACCGCAGGATCCGGAGGCCCCGAGTTCACCGCTTTTCCCTCTCCCTTCAACTCGATGTGAAGACACGTCAGAGATTGGATGTGTGTCAGCGGAATTTACGTATATTTAAATCGTTCTTTAACCTAACCTTGAAGCAATCACCGCAGTATGGACACGGTATACGTTCCTTCGTTTTCGGTCTTTGTTTTTTCTGGTGCATTTAAGAGTCAAAAGAAATTGGATTTGTTACAAGTTGGGTAGAATTTCACAACATGATTGGGGACCAAGAAATTCGAAGGTTGATTCAGATATGGACAGGCAGCCATAAGATAGCGCATTGGTTTGTCGTTCCTTCCCTCCGGCTCTCTTCGATCGACGTACAGACGGCGAAATCCGAAAAGATGACTCCACAGACAGAAAAAGTTCATCGGCATTGGCTTCGTTTCCACACTTTCTGGAAGAATCCGGCAGTCGGATTGACCCTGCGAAAAATAAACAAATAAATAAAAACACGCGTGGGACACGAGGGTAAACAAACATAGGGTACGCATCAGGCAGAGGAAGATATCTTTTCTTTTTCTTTGACTAGTTTTAATATTAAAAATATTCAATTAGATCCTACCAAGTATTGCCATCTCGTGACTATTTCCCTTTAGATTTTAGGAATTCGTCCCAATATCCTCTTATTCTCGTTTGAAATTAGAAAAGTTGATTTCCGATGAGATAGTCTAGCAACTTCTAGGACGATAATATATAACTACAATCGTCAAACCGAACACAAAACAATGAGATAGGCTGTTTAATAGTTGGTTGTTTGAACGTATATAATTTGGACGTGCAACAGCTTTAATGCCACTAAACAAATTAATGTTTTGCTTGAGTTTTGTTGCTTCCAGTTTGTGAGTCGCGATCGCATTTAGGATCTGCCGGAGAAGTTTTGCTGACGGTTGGCTTTTCACCGAATTGTACTTTCTCGTGAAGCAGCGGTACTCAGAGTCACAAGCTTGGGGAGAGCCTTTAATTTCACCCACCGACTCATCAGACAGGGATCTTCAATCTTAACCCTTTCATTTCGCTGCTTATATAGGGAAGTAGCTTGAGAAATTATGTTACATGATAAAATCATTGAAAAACATAAACCTTTGTTATAGATCTAAAATATGGAAAGAAGAATGAAAAAAAAAAAAACATTATGGAAAGAAAGTTTGAATCAAAAAGTTCTTCAGATATGAGGTTTGAGAACAAAAAAAGTAAAAATACAAAATCATGTTTGAAGGAGAGTGACGGTGAAATAAGCATAAATGATTTGTCTACTTAAAAGTGTTTTCTTGAATGGAATATGAGAGTCCAACTTTCTAAGGGTTAATATCTATTTTAACTCTTGTGGTTTTAGTCATTAATCTCAAACTCTTACGGTATACTCAAGCATAAAATAATCTCTATATTTTCAAAGACGTAACATATAAATTCCTCCCGTCAAATCTGAGTTAATAGATGTTAAAATCTAATTACGTAATATATTAACTCATAATAAATTATTAATATAATGACACATGTAATTTAAGATTAAAATCCATTTTAGCCCCTACGGTTTTGGCCATAGTCCTCTTAGGTCTTTTATGGTATACTTGTGTCTATAATAACTAGTACATTTTAAAAAACGTAATATATAAGATCCTCTCGTCATGTCTTGAGTTAATAAACATTAGAGTCTGCTTACGTAATATATTAGCTCATAATAAATAATTAATATAATGATATATATTTTAAATTTTAAAAAAATTAAGATCTCAAACAATGGCGGAAGACATCATGGAAGTGATCACCAACAACAATACTGAGTTGCTATTACCTAGCAAGGCACCGTATGTACATGGCCTCTCTCGTATTGACACGATGAACTTAGGAGCTTCTGATCCTGCCCAGTGGATATGCGTCGACCAATCTGACGCTAAGCACGCAATAATCTCTTGGTCCCTCTTCTTCCTCCTCGATGTCTTCATCCCTATCACCTTCCACTTCGTCCTCTCTTGTGCGCTCACCCATCGCGCTTAGGACATGATGGTCCAGCCCTCCCTCACATCCGCCTCCAACCTCTGCTACCTCTATGTCTTTACTTTCATCCATCGCTACGACCTTCGCCTCTTTCTTTTCCTTAATAAGTCGATCGAGAAGAGCGAGCGAGTATAGGAGGGCTCCATGGACTAACTCAACCGCTCCTTTCACTTACTCTCTGTCTTCATGATGTCGTGCTTCGTGAGAGAGATGACTTACAAAGTACTATGATACTTATCAAGATTAGAGCGAATGTTATTCATAATAGTAGACAACACCGTGATAAGAGACGTGATGACATACGCCTTGAAGCTAATGAGTAACATCCACAATATAAGTAGACTATGACATCTGTTAACTTAGACTTAATGAGAAACTTATATGTTATATTTTTAAAATATAAAAATTATTTTAAACATGAGTAAATTATAAGGGCTTAAGAGATCCTTGACCAAAACCATAGAAAATGAACCTTAATCCTAAATTATACATATCATTATATTAATAATTTATTATGATTTAACATACCATATAAATAAATTTTAACGTTTATTAACTGATAAAAAAAATTATATATTAAAATTTAAAAAATATATAAATTATTTTAAATATGAGTAAACCATAAAAACTTAAGAGATCCGAGATCTAAACTATTAAGGTTAAATAAACCTTAATCATTTTACTAAATATAATATTCCTTAAACTAAAAGGTGCAAAACACAAAATTTAAAAGGGCATTAATCTGGCTGATTAAAAAGAATGCTCTCCGAAAAATGTGAGTAAAAAACAATAAACATGTTCAAGCGAATAAAAAGATGAAAGTATCTTCTTGTGCTAAATGTCAGGTGTACTGTTATGAGTTTTGAGTGTATGTGTGTGTTGTTTGTGTGTGTGGTGTGTTATAAGTTACGTATGTATGTGTGTATTTTTTATATGTTATGTGTGTGTATAGTATATGTTGTTTGTATGTGTGTTATGAGTTGTGTATGTTATGTATATTATGTATGTGTTGTGTGTGTAGTGTGTATTGTTTGTGTGTTATGTATGTTATGAGTTGTGTGTGTTGTGTATGTTAAGTGTGTATTGATATCAGTTGTATGTTGTGTATGTTGTGTGTGTTTGTGCGTTGTGTAAATGTGTGTGTAGTGTGTTGTTTGTGTGTGTGTGGTGTGTGTTATAAGTTGCTTGTGTATGTGTGTGTTTTGTATATGTTATGTGTGTGTAGTAGTGTGTTGTGTGTGTTATGAGTTGTGTGTGTGTGTTTTGTATATTATATGTTGTGTGTGTGTTGTGTATGTGTATGTGTATGTATGTTTATGTTATGAGTTTTGTGTGTGTTGTGTATGTGTATGTATTGTGTGTGTGTCTTTTTGTGTTGTGTGTTGTTTGTGTTATGTGATATTTTTGTATGTTATTTAGTATATGTTATGTGTGTGTAGTATGTGTTGTTATGAGTTGTGTGTATATTATGAGTTGTGTATATGTTATGTGTATGTGTAGTGTATTGTTTGTGTGTTGTGTGTGTGTAATATGTGTTATAAGTTGTGTGTGTATGTGTGTGTATTGTGTTATGAGTTGTGTGTATATGTTGTGTGTCTAGTGTGTTATGAGTTGTGCGTGTCTAGTGTGTGTTATGAGTTGTGTGTATATGTTATGTGTGTGGTATGTGTTTATGTGTATAGTGTATTGTTTGTGTGTTGTGTGTGTATATATCTAGTGTGTGTTATGAGTTGTGTGTAAATCATGAGTTGTGTGTATATGTTATGTGTGTGTGGTGTGTGTTTGTGTGTATAGTGTATTGTTTGTGTGTTGTGTGTGTATGTGTGTGTATATTGTGTTATGAGTTGTGTTGTTTGTATGTTGTTATGTTATGAATTGTGTGTGTTGTGTGTGTTTGTGCGTTGTGTATATGTACGTGTTGTGTGTGTATAGTATGTGTTGGTTGTGTATTGTTTGTGTGTGTATGTGTGTATATGGTATGTGTCATAAGTTGTTTATGTATGTGTGTGTTAGTGTATGTTATTTGTATGTGTGTTATGAGTTTGTGTTGTGTGTGTGTTGTGTATGTGTTGTATATGTTATGAGTTGTGTGTATGTGTGTGTTATGAGTTGTTTGTGTATGTGTGTGTGGTGTGTGTTGTAATGAGTTGTATGAGTTATATATGGAAATGAGATATTAAAATTTGGAAATGAATATATGTTAATGCCAAACTTGAAAGTATATATAGACACGTAAAGCCACATATAAAAAAAAAATACTGGAATTTAGTATTATTTGAATTTATATTGGGATTCGGATTCGTTTAACCCAATACCTGATCCGTTTGCTCACCCAATTAGGCTCTCTCTTCATTGCGTTAGCCTATCTCGTGGATCGAAGTCGGTGTCCAATAAGATCATAGGTGTTATACACATCGATTAACGGTTGAGATGCTTTCAGAAAATGGATCTCATCCGTTAGATCGATGTGGACAAACATGGGAAAACAAAACCGGAGGGTACGATTTAGCACCTGCTTGGAGCAATCGGCGCCAAGAGCGGCGTCCGCAGGCTCCTCCTCCGCCTCCTCGATTTTTCCGGCCACTTCTTGGCCTCCGCCGCCACCTTCGTAGAGTCCCCGGCGTTTCGAATACTCCTCTCCTCCGTTGTCCCCGACGACGCGCCAGCGGTGCTCCGGAAGTCCGATCACGGTGGAGGGTGAAGAGTGCCGCACAACCCCGCCGGAACCTTAAGAAGAGATAGGCAGTTTCTACTCATATTTTGCTTGAAGGTGACAGAGATAGCATATACGCACCGTGGTAGCCCGCGAGCTCCGTTTATACTCTCGTGATCCGAAACGCCTACTCTAAAATCCTCAAAACCCCTTCTTTCTTTGGCGGCGCCTCTTCGCCACCGATGGAAGTGGTGATCGCCTCCTCCCCGGTGGACGTCGGCATCGGTTGTTGGGACCTACGCTCGGGCTCCGAGCAGCTCCGGTACCGCTCGTGCTCCTCCGCTCCACATGGCCTCCTCTCCATAGCCGGCCGCTTTCTCGCTTCCTCGCAGCTCCGCGATTCCCCTTCCTCCGCCTCTTGCCCCATTTTCTTCTGGTCCTGGGATAAGGTGAGTCCTAATCCGAACCTTTCTTCCACATCTCCACTTCACGCCCTGTTTCATACTCGTGTTGGATAAACGATCTCATAATTCTCGCTCTATGTTTCAGCCTCAGGTGGAAGTTAGGAGCTTCCCGGCTGAGCCGATTGGACCGCTTGTTTCCAATTCAGAAGGAACTTACATCATGGGAGGAGGACCATCCGGCATCATCTACCTCTGGGAGGTAATATTTTGCTTTTCCACTTCTGATTTCTTAGGCAAGATTTGCTTTTTCTGTCGTCTTCTCTTTAAGACACTGGTATGAGAATTTTCCGTCTGCTTGGGACTCAAAATTTTGATGCACGACTTTTGGTCTGTGTGTCCAAATCTGTTCTTGATTCTCTCATCCACCTTGTTTAAAGTCAAAGGGGCCGTATTATGCTTTCATTTTTGGTTTTGATGTCAAAGTTTGTTTTGTTTTGTTTTCTAATGTTTGTCTTGTTAGCTCCCTCTCTTCATAGAAAAACTCATAAGAAAAGCTTAGATTTATCTTTAAATTTATCAAGGTTGCTAGTGGGAAATTGCTCACAAGGTGGCATGCACATTATCGGTCTGTCACCTGTCTCACTCTCTCCAAGGACGAGTCTTTGCTAATATCAGGGTCTGAGGATGGCTCTGTCAGAGTTTGGTCCCTTATGATGTATGTAATTCTTAGTTTTTTTCTTGTCGAAATTGTTCCTTTATGTTGTCTTGTCTAAAATGCTAATATGATTTTTGTAATGTTTGTCAGGATGTTTGATGACATGGCAAAGGCTTCTGCTGGTGTTCTTTATAGATATAGCTTTTCGGAACATGCTTTACGTGTCACTGATGTTGTTACGGGACATGGGTTATGCAACTCCATTATCATCTCAACCTCAGAGGATCGAACATGTAAGGTTCGTTAGTTGTTACACTTTGTACTTCTTTGAAAAGAGTAGTTGGTTATATTAGGAAATTAGTTGTCAATAGAAACAGAACCAGATGCCGAGGGACTTCACTGTTGTGTAACTTCAACTGAAAAATTTTGAGGTACACAAATGATGCATCTGAATTAAGAGGTTAATTTCCCTGAATTAGATGATAGCTTATAATATATTATCTCATAACTTACTCTTAGTCTTTGTTTCAAAACAAAGTCTAACTCTGCTCCTCAAGTTGAACATGCTGATGGTAAGAATCTTTCTTTTCAAAATTTTACTGTAGTGGCAGTATCTTGGTAGCTTGAACAAAAGTTATTTGCTTTATTCTTTCTTTGTCCTAGCCCAATTTAAACTTTGACCTTATGAATGTAATGATAAAGTAGATTATAGATGCTTATTAGGGTCAAGGTGCTCTCAATGGTGTGACCACCTTTTTTGCAGAATGTCAGTTCTATTACTGCAAGCTTAACTTAATTTACTTATATGTTGAACTGAAAAGATAATTTTAATCTGTTGTTAGAAAATTGATCCCCCTTCCTCTCAATGCTAATTGTCTATGTTCGTATTTTATATTTTGAAGATAACTTCTTTTGACTACTGCATATGTTCCAGATATGGAGCCTATCTGAGGGTTTGTTATTGAGGAGCATTACGTTTCCTTCCATAATTGATGCTATTGTAATGGATCCTGGGGAGCATGTGTTCTATGCTGGTGGCCGAGATGGCAAAATATATATTGCAGCGCTAAATGCTGAATGCAACCGCAATAGCATACATGGGATGTTCATCATTGGTGCCTTATATGATCACAGGTCTCAATATGCTGTTAGTCAGTTTTGATAATCACTTATATACATGTATATATTTACCAACAATTGTGTTTTGTGTGTTCTGGCAAATTTCTATGAAGAGACTATACTGTAGATATCTAATTTGTGTTCTTAGATATATCAGAGGTTTGTTGTATTTGATGCTTTCTATTTCCAAATTGCCTTTATCTTGATGTTTTAGTTTTGAATTTTTCATGTAAGCTTGTCATTGCTTGTCATTCTGCATTTCCTCAAAAGTCAATTTACCTTTACCTTTGGGTCTTGGAATTTTACATCTCACCATCTTTTCCTGTCCTTATTGTTTGTTCGGCTGCATCAAGTATAACAGTAGCAGAAGACCTGGGGTTCCAAGAGTCTGTTTACCAAAGGTTTTGCTTATTTTTGATTTTTTTTTTCCAAAAGACTTTAATCGCTTTCTTTTATAAGAAATATTTAGCTGAAATATTTTTTTGACCTTAACATTTTACCTTAGAGAGATACATAACTAAAGTAATTTAGCTTGCAGTTTGATTTGCATGCATGCTTATATGCACTAATATATAGGTGTAACTTCAATGCTTAGTCTAAGCTCTGTGGGTAATCATAATTGTTTCATGTTTTGTTGACCCTTGTTAAGTTTCAATTGGGAAATCGTCATTGTCTTGTTACTGCAAGTTGTGTTAGACATATATGTACTTCAAGTGCACTTTCTGTATCTTGTATATGGATTCAATCACATTTTTGCTTTCTTCTTCAGCATTTTCCTTTTCGTGATTTAATTTAAGCTGTTTTTGTCATCCAGTAAGGCAATAACATGCCTAGCATTTAGCACGGATGGAGTTACTCTAGTGTCTGGGACTGAAGATGGTATTGTCAAAGTTTGGGATACGAAAACCAAGCATGTTACTCGTGTTTTGAAACATGCGAAAGGTACATCAATAACTAGGATTCTAGTATAAAAAATGTTTAAATTACTTCGGATGCCTAATTATGTGATGCTCTTTCCTCTTCCTGTTATGACATGTGCATGTAATGGATTCCTATGTTACTATGATTTCTAACTATGTATTTACTTGTACCTTTCACTATCAATCGATGCACAAGTTATGATTAGTGGTGTAAGGAGAGATAGAGGAAGATTAAAAAAATCTTTATTAGTCAATTAAAAAATGATCTGCTGGTTCTTAGTTTAATTAGTGATATATTTTTTCTTTTGCTACGGACAAGTAGTGAAGGCGGGATTTGAGCTCGGTAGTTTGTCAAAATCTTTATATGCTGAGTTAGCTAGGACTTTCACAATATGTTTGATGAGATTTCAAACCTTTAATCTCAATCAGTGATATTACCTACAATAGAGCAAAATTGTGGATAGAATTCCATATAGGGTGACCACGAATAGATGGTTTAGCTACTGTGTCCATATTTTTAGTCATACATGCATAAACAAAAAGGATCTATGTTGATGCTTCTGTTCTATAACTTTTCTATTATTAGCTATAAAGATCTCTACAATTGCCTCAAGTATCTCGTCAATGCAAAGCATGACGTATTGCTTCTTTTCATGCTTTATTATCTATATAATTACCCAGTTTTCATAGACTGAATCCTTTTATTTTTTCATTATGGATTATTCTCCATTTTTTGAAAACTTGTTTGAAGTTGTTGAAAATTGAAATCTTCATTATCACTATGATACTTCACTTCCCTAACTGCATACAAATTCATGTTGATATATTCTTAATTGTAATTATGCACTTTGATTCACCTCCCCTTTAATCCGGAAAAAAACAATACGATACGGTTGTATGTTTGTTGCAGTGACTACTAATTTAGACCTCAACTTTTAGTTTCTTTTCCTAGTGATTAATAGTTAACAAGTAGGAGGCTTAAATTGATGGTTGATTTTTTGTGACAGGTCCTATCAACAATGTTCTTATAGTTAGACAGCCATTACTTCGAAATCCTATATCAGTGAACAGGAAGCATTTGAATTTGTCATTGCCACCCCCACTGAGCAAGTATGTTGATTCTACAGATGCAGAAGTTAAAACTAATGCTATTGTATTGCTTCAGTCTCCTTGCCATGATCCAGAAGAAATAAGATTTTGCAGCTCATATGTGATGGAGAGGCAAATCAAAGAGCTTCAGGTATCTTACTTATCTATGATACCCATTTTCTGCTGAAAGCATTCGACTTCAAGTAATATGTCTGTATATCTGAACATTAGATGCAGTTTCTTTTATATATACATTGTAACCTTTGGTGCTTTGGTGTTTCCTCTTTGATAGATAAAATTTTAATGAACTTACCAAGAAACCTTTGATATCTGAAGGGGCATGATCTTAATGTCTGTCTTAGCAATGCTTATTTCAGTCTAAACCATCCAAGTAGGTATTTTAAACCCAGATGGGACTTATGATTAACACCTTTATGCTATAACCTGTACCCATATTCAGGCAATGAATTAGATATAGTTCGTCAGGTAGGTTATTTTATCATACATTGCACAAAACTATACCAGTCCGGGCACGTGCCTGAAAGGAATATGCTAGAATGAATGCATTTGTAGCTGGAGAAACTTTCCATATTGCTTATTGCTAATGATGAAGTTTTTTATTCTATCACTTTTAATTCATTTTTTATCATCACAAAAGCCTTGATATTTTTTTCTAATTAGTCCAACTTAGGCTATTACTTTGACTATTTGATCCATGAAGAATCAAAATGCTTCTCACTAACCTCTTACAGAAGATATTGGACAACAGAGATACCTCTTAAAGAAGAATTATGGCCTTTTATCTCTACTTGAATGGTTCAATTTTATGGTCTTTAGCTCATGATATAATATGGCATTCTTCAAGGACATTGTCTGTTTTGATATGAACTTGGCCTCTCCAAATGATCAAGAAACAAGCACACTGCTGAGTGCTGATGATGACATTTCTGTTTCTTTCTTTGTTTTCCCCTTCAGAAACAGAACACTTCAGGTGCTGCTGAAATGGAGATGGAAAGACTTAGGCTGGAATGTAAAAGGAAAACACAACTGGTTCAGCAGTGGAAGAAGCTGTATCAGGACATGCAGTCTCTCTGTGTAAATGAGCTGATGGATGGAACCCTGGTGAGCGACAGCTAAAAGCAGCAGCATAAGAACAGCTTTAGTGTAATCATGAAAGCCATCTCTTACTATGGTTTAGCTTTTGTTGTTATATGGTTTTTTAGTAGCCCAAATTTTGCTTGGTAATTCTTGCTACACAAGCGATTCACCATTATTATGATAGGTGGTGGGATGTCTTAATAGCTTCAAATTTTGGGTAAGCAACTTATGAGTTTAGTCTAACAGACTTCGTTTCATTTTCAGAAAAAAAGGCTTGATGAAAGTATTTTTTTTTAAATTCACAGTTCATCGTGTTTAAGCAACTGCAGATATCTCTGTTGTCCAATATCTTCTCTATTAAGAATGTTTTGTCTCTGGAAAAAGTGACTTCCCAAAGTTCTCTAGTTTAGAATTTGTAGCTGGAAAACAGATTCTCTGCTGTTGGGTACGTAAAAGTATTTATCACCATATGCTACTGGAATTCTTAAAATGTCAGAAATAAGATGAGATTTCAACATTTACATATTATTCTTGCAAAATTAGAAATAAATTTTAGTATATGGTATATGTCCTAAATATTAAGAACAGAGATGCTATGGTTACCCAATGCTAATTATGATCAATTTAAGTTTTATATATATATATATATATATATATATATATATATATATATATATATATATACACACACACACAACTTCGTGTCCTTTTTTTATTTTTTATTTTGACCCATTTCAACTGTAAGGAGCTTTGTAGTATGACGCTGCAAGAACTGAAGAATGCAAGCGTCACTGTGCTTGCAGAGGCGGAAGCTTGCCACTCAGCTAGGCATGCATGAGTCGTTTTACCGAGACATGATGGTGATGTTCCGGAAGTGGGAATTTGATCCGATGGATCTCTCGCAACCACCCTTTCCAGTTCATCTGTGGCATGGGGATGAAGACTGGCTCGTGCTGGTGACTCTACAGTGATACATCTACAGCCACCTCAGCTGGATCGACTACCATGAGCTGAAGCAAACAGGGCACTACCTGGGAGGTGTGCAGAGCTTGGTTGATGTTGTCCTCAAGACCTTGCTAGTGGCGTCGGTTTCGGCATGACCACGTATTTATCAGTTTGGAAAAAGAAGCACCGACAGGAAGCGGAATGCGTAATTCATACATGGGAGGGATAATAATTAGATCGCACATGCCCTATTTTAACAATGCATCCATTACTTATGCGAGATCACCCACCATATACACATTGTTAGAGAGAGAGAGAGAGATGCTTGCATTGCGCTTTGACTATTGAATAATTAACGCCTGAACTTTGGTTGCATCCACTTGTGGATAAATTTATGGTTCAAATTTCTTAGGACGGAGAGTAGAGAAATCTGGAGAGAACTTAGCATAACGTTTTATTCAATCAGCTCGGATGGATGGCCGGCACAGGCAGCGACACCTAAAGGAGCCACAATGTGTACTGTTTTCACTACGGCATTAGTAGTAGTAGCATTTAGAGAAAGACAAGTTGTAGCCGTAAGTTGAGCCATTAGTAATAGTAGTTAGAGAAAACGTGAAAAAAAAGGGGGTAAAAATTGATCTTAATGTTTAAAAATAAAAAAAATATGACAAGCACAAAGCAATAAAAAAATACTACTACTCTTAATTAAGATAAATATAATTAATAATATATATATAAAAGAGCACTTATGCTACTGAAGCACAAAAACTCACGATATCTAAAAAATATGTTATATTTCACGAATAATTATCCTTGTCACAAGCCTCTATGGATATAATAGATGTTTTGCCACATAACAATGCACTCTTAAACGAAGTATTCAGACGTTAGCACAATAAGACATTAGCATAGCTTTAGAGCGAGAAAGAGCATTTACAAGACACCATTATCTTATGCAATGTTTCCCTCCTCTGTGTAAATCGTCATTTCCCTTTTTATTTATTTATTTTAATGTTTTTGGGGTTGGGGTCAGGCCATCTTATGAACAATGGATCAGCCGCGCACTGCGCTCGCCAAATTGCTTGCTTTGTCATGCGGCGGCTCCTCTCCACCGGGGCCATGTCTTCCTCTGCCCCTTATTCGTCGTTCCTACCAGGTAAAAACCCTAGCTCGATCCGCCTCACACATCAGCGGCGACTCAATGGTGTTCGTTTCTCTTTTCCCACCCGCTTCGTCGTCGTCGGTTCTTCCATACGCTGCCTTGCCTCCTTCTCACCGGCCGAGCGAATCAAAGTCCACAACCCCATCGTTGAGATGGATGGTGAACCACATCCCCCTAGTGTGTGTGTGTTTGCTGTTTATTTTTTTTTGCTCTCTTGGTTCTTTTCCCGCTTTCAAACGCTTATTCTTCTCTCCTCGGTACGTTCTATCGATATCTACTTCTTTTTTTTCAATTCAGAAAAAAAAAGAGGTTAAAACCCTACCTATCTGATGTACATAAAAACTTTTTGATGTCTTCTCAGGCGATGAGATGACGACGGTCATCTGGAGGATTCCTGATGATAAAAGAAAAGGTGTCAATCTTCTCATTCCTTTTATATATCCTGCAAGTCTGGAGTCACTTGGAAATGATTGATTGATTTGTTTCCTGACTGCAGCTAATTTTTCCATTTCTCGAATTGGACATCAAGTACTTCGATCTGGGCCTCTTGAGTCGTGATGCCACCGACGATCGGGTAACCGTTGAAAGTGCCGAGGCAACTCTCAAGTTACCTACCACGACCTTCTTTATAGTAGCACTTCCCCTTCCTCCTTCCACTTAAATGATTTATTGTGTTTTCTTACAGTGATAAACTGAATACCAATTTGTGTATAATTAATGTTCGTGCATATAGGAAACTTGCTTTACCATTTTGTACATGCTTGTATCGATTGGTGTATTCAATCTTCCATTTCACCGGATCTATCGAATTATTTCTCAGAAAGATACGTGGGAACAGTGTTTGCTTAAACTAGCATCAGCATGAATTCTGCAGTCCATTATATCTGCAGTCCATTATTTCAAGTGGCAGCATTAGGGTCTTTTGGATCATCATCTTTAATGGTTCTTGATGATGATTCCTCTAACGTAGCTTTAGTTACCATTGTATCTGAAATATAGTTTTGATTTCCATGTTAATTTGGATCATCATCTTTATTGTTTCTTGATGATGATTCCTCTAACGTACCTTTGGTTACCATTGTATCTGAATTGTAGTTTTGATTGCCATGTTAATTTGAATGAGAGGAGAGAGGGAGAGGGATCAAAGAGATGGAACAATGGAGATAGGAGAGAAGAGGGAGGTTGGAGGGGAGAAGGTGATAAGAGGGAAGGGAGGGCAATGAGAATGATAGTTGTGGGCTACAAAGTAAGCAGAGAAGAAAAGAGCATATAGGAGGAGAGAAAGGACAAAAGAGGGAAGATAGGATGGTAACAGCAGGTACGAGCCATAGAGAAAGGAGAAGAAAGAGAGGGAGGGGAAGGAGGAGGGGAGAGAAGAAAAAGAGAGTGGTGATGACGTAGGGTGCTGGTCACATGCAAAGGAGAAGGGGAGAGGAGAGAAGAGAGAGACGATAGGATGGTAACAGCAGGTGCAACCCAGCATTTGCAGAGAGAAAGCAGGAAGAAGATCAAGAAAAGAGGGAGACATACTGGATAAAGAAAGGACGTGTGGCTGATGGCTGAAAATCAAATCTAGGGCATAACATGGGCGTCAAACGTGGAAAATTATATTCGGATCAAGGGGAAGGGGGGAAGGGAATTGGGTTTGGATCGAGTCGAGGCATTTGGGTCATTGAGTCAACCTATGCAAATGCCTGATATGCCCAGCACCTCAACTGAGCCATTCGTCTAGGTGGCACCCAGTTGAAAGCATTTTGCCCAAAACCCGCTACGACACTTGGGCCCAAGGTAGGCAATACCGAATGATACCGCTTGGTACGGGCGGTACGTACCGGTCTGATGGAATACCGGTACGCGGACCACCCGCTACCGGGCGGAACGAAAAAAAAAAAAAAATTTATATATAAATATTTTAGAAAAAGGAGACGTTTGGCGACGTCGCCTTTTTCAGATTATATATATATATGATTATATATATATATATTTATATATTTAAATAAACGAGGCGACGTTGCCCCGCGTGGGGAAGGAAAAGGCGACGTCGCCGAGGCGATGCGACGTCGCCTTTTAAATAAAAAAAATATAAATATATATATAATCTTTTATATATATATTAATTTATATATATATAAACGAGGCGACGTCACTTCGGCGACATTGCCCCGCTTGGGAGAAGAGATAGCCGACATCACTTCGGCGACGTCGCCGAGTTATATATATATATATATATATATATATATATATATATATATATATATATATATATATATATATATATATATATATACCGAGCGGTATACCGCTCGGTATACAGTTTCGTATCGTACCGAGCGAGCGTCAAAACTCCGGTACGGTACGAAATTACAGACCTTGCTTGGGCCTCACATCGCCATGCCCGAGCACCTAGGCGAACATTTGGAACACTTCTTGGCATCTTTGGTTAGCCAAATAGTTTGACACCAATACAAAACTTTTATGGATGAATGCAATAAGAATTCAATTTCAAAGAAGGTTGTGGCATATGAATCAAAGGAACTTAAAGTGTCCTGGTCTTTGGACCTTTTTTTTCTTTTATCTTTTATTTAAGTCTATTTCCTGTTTAGCTCGCTAAGGGAAGTCAAAGTAGGAAAGATATAGTTTAATTAGGGGCTAGAGTTGTTGCAATGCCATGCTATGGTGCTAGTTAACTTCTGACATGGGTCATTAGCTAATACTGCTTGCATTATTTAAATAAATCAGAATAATAATTCACATTTGAGACACAAAACAGGATTGTATTGGTAGCTTGGCATATCGCACATGTTGCACTTACCTGGGGTCAGCCAGTCTACTACCTGGAGTAGGAATCGTTGCTGTTACAGCCTCATTGCATCCGGAAGTAACTCATTTTACTGTTTTAGTTTCGCTCTGTTGGGTACAAAAGTTGATGGTTAGTAATTGCCAATTGTAATGCAGCTTTTAAAGTTTTCTCAGCCCTGGATGCATTACACTTGTGGTCATGCATGATATTCAGCTACTGTAAAAAGGAATGGTTGACTAGTAGCCTTCCCTGGCATGGCTTTGTTTGTATTCTCCATGTCATGTCAGTTTTCTGTACTTTTGAGTTTGCACCCCTTGTTTTTGGTACTTAGCAATTTGATCTACATGTCTGGTACATATTACCTTATGATTGTCTCTTATGCTTGCTGATCTCTATGTTACTTTTGTTAGCTTGAATCAGTCTTGTTCTAATTCACTTCAGTAACTGTTTTTCGTGAGCCTATTCTTTGCCGCAATGTGCCACGCATTGTTGCTGGTAAAAATGAAATTTTACTTGGTGATAAGTTAATTTTTGTGTGTATGTATGTGCGTGTTTGGAGGTCTTTGCTTATGCTGTATACTTAAAGGTCCACCTGTGGAGCAAGATGTTTATGAATTTAAAGGCTCTGGTATTGCATTATCTATGTATAATGTAGATGAGGTTTGTCATATATAGTCTTATGTAGGAAATTTTACAGAGATATTCTTTGTTGATCATACAAAATTGGAAACTCTTTTCAGTCCATTTGGGCTTTTGCTGAGTCATCAATGTCTATGGCATTTGCAAAAAAGTGGCCACTTTACTTAAGCACCAAAAATACCATATTGAAGAAATACGATGGCAGGTAGTGTTATCTTTTCTGTGCTAGCTTATTTTCTTACTAATCTATTAGTATCGTATGTTGTTTTTCATGGGGAGATTACCACAATGTGTACCTTTTTGTCAGCATATACCATGTACAGGTACCCCTGTTTTTTCTTCCTAATATGAAGAGCCAATTGTATCATTTCATTTGTAATTAATCTCTCGCGCTCTCTCTCTAAACCCTAAACCCCTTTCTCTCTTTGACTGCAAAGTTACATTAGAGAATATGCCTGTCAACGAAGTTGTAACATATAGAAAGTTATACAGATTCTTGCTTGCTTTTATTCTCTATTTCTTTGATTTGTTAGTGTCCTTATTGCAAAGCTCAATGAAAGTTATACAGATTTGTTAGTGTCCTCACAAATTGTGAAGCTCAGCTATAGAAAATATGTCTGTCAACAATGTGGAATTTTCATGCTCAGGACGCAATATATATCCAAAAATCTGGTTTTGTCCTTTTAAATTTTGGAACTTTAGGCATCTAAGATATACAGAATGAGACATTTGAAATATTGTAGGTTTAAGGACATTTTTCAGGAGGTTTATGAAGAAAAATGGAAGTCAAAGTTCGAAGAACAATCAATATGGTGGGAACATCTGTTGTAAGTATTTCACCTTTTTTGCTTAATAAGTCTTAAATTGATGTCTAATAATTGTCTTCCAGTTATCAGGTATGAGCATAGGCTGATTGATGACATGGTAGCTTATGCATTGAAAAGCAGTGGTGGTTATGTGTGGGCCTGCAAAAATTTTGATGGAGATGTCCAGAGCGATTTCCTCGCCCAAGGTCTTACTTTTGAATTTATGATCTTATTATAACAGTAGTTAATATATTGGTATCAAATTCCTGTATTCCAAATATGTTTTACTTTTCACTTTATTATTTTAACTAAAGTATAGGGGTAGTAGCAGTGTCATAGGAAAGAATCAAATTGAAACTTGAAACATATCCTCAACCTTGTTAGGTAACATGAGTGAAAAAGTTCATGTTAACTAGGAGTCATGATTCTACTTTTGTTGTGATTGATTGATTTAACAAGATCACTCACTTTATGCCTTTATCCATGCAAAAAAAACTGCAGATGCTTCTCGTGTAGTGAAATTGTTCATGAACGAAATTAAATTCACAAGATATTTTTGGAAAATTTATTGAAAATTTTGAACATGATCTGTGTTGTTAAACCTTTTATTGTTTGGCAGTTGGACAGTTTTTTTCCAACTCCCTTTTGTTCAACTTAAATTATTCTCAATAATATGATGTTTTAAGATTTATTTGTTGTTGCAGGATTTGGTTCATTGGGCTTGATGACGTCTGTATTGGTAATTACCAAAGTTTAATTGCTCTAGTTTCAGTCTCTACTTATCCCATGTATAGGTAACAATGATTGTAACATAATTATAGTTATCATCTGACGGGAAAACATTAGAAGCTGAAGCAGCACATGGGACTGTGACTCAACATTTTAGGCTACATCAGAGAGGACAAGAGACTAGCACGAACAGTATTGCATCAGAGAGGATCTTGCACTTCTTATCCATGGTCCAAGGTATGCTCAAGCAAATTTTTGTCCCCTTCCATTTTTTGCTTGAATATTAAATATTTCTTTTAAATATTGAAAATCTGCTTCATTGTGACATCGGTGTAGTGCTAAATTCAAATCCTTGTTTGGTACTTCCAGAAACACTTGGAAAGGTTGAAGAAACTGACTCTTAACTAGGAATTGCAGAAGCATTGTAATTCAATTGAAAAAGAAAAACTAGCATGATGGAACATGTTCTATACCTTTTAAAACAAACTATAATCGATAGATAAATACTTTTGTTTTGGATATTTGATTTGTGATGGTTTTTCACAATCATGCAAATACAAGAAAACAGTTGACTTTTCCTTCAAGGTTGCTGTTATCCTCATCTTGACTCTCAGAAAGTTTGGTATAAGCTGCACCAAAAATAAGATTTCCTCTGTGATTTAATTTGTTATCTTTTACAATTTATCGAGTATTGTGTATTTGCTTAAAGCTGCTTTTTACAATGATCACAAAGTGAACTTTTCACAGCTAAACTTCCATGAACTGGCTTCTTGGTTTACTTGCCTGTTGATGCTGTTGATTGTTCTGAGTAAGATCCACGAAATATGTTTAGTTCATTTAGTATATATGGAGTCTAAGATCTCATATAGGCACATGGTTTTATCTTTCGTGCACGAGTGATTGCTCTTTTCTCAATTGTGCTTTGTCTTCATTTATTTCGTTTGCAGAGTGTCCAGAGAATTCTACTTGAACACCGAGGAGTTTGTTGATGCTGTTGCTCAGAACCTTAAAGAGAAGATCCAAGTAGCAGCAGTTATTTAAATGCTTTGTTAATTTTCAAGATGGATGACGTTTCTACTCAAAAAAAAAAAAAGAAAAAAAAGAGAGAAAAGGAGGAGTTGGATTTGAAGAGTATGTCAAAAAGTTACAGCATCTGATGAGCATGAAGGCTATTAATAATGAGGTTTTGTCTATGCAGCAGACAGATATCTGAAGAAAAACAGTTGGTTGTTGCTTACATATCAGGAATAACAATGGTAAGCCTAGTGTTATTGTCTTTACCGCAGCTTAGTAGTAGTGCTCGAGCCATATGATTTATATGCCTTCGCATCATACGAGTGAACGACGGCATCGAAGTAAAAACTGACAGCCAAATGTTCTGACTGGCTTAAGAAGCCCTCGAAATCATTTTGATCTTTATCGAAAGCCCCTAGGATCAGCGTCACAATGTTTCATGTCAGATTAGATCTAAATCAAATTTGAAACTGTATCGGCTCCATTTCACATAATTTTATTTGTTTATATATAAACTTTTTGTTTCAGCTCTAATATGTCACATGGAATAGTTTCAATTTTTTGTAAAAAAAAAAATACACGGCTGCATGGTACTAAATAGTTACAACATAACTCGAATTTTACAACTATGGGCAATGCAAATATCTTCTCAAAAATAAATACCAATGCTCTAAAAGGCTAAATTCCTTTTCGGATTAAGTGAAGTGGACGTATTCCATGTTCCAATTCCTCGGGACAACAAGACGCTTGATGAAATTAGTGGAGAAACCACATCTTGAGAAGTGGATGACAATATAAACTCCCAAGTGCAAACATAATCTAAAAAAGTGATGTTGTATTGGGTGCGCATGTGTGTTGTGTGTGTATGTGTTGTGTATTTGTGTGTGTTGTGTATGTGTGTTGAGTTGTGAATGCTGTGTGTTTTGTGTTTGTGTACTGTGTGTAGTGTGTTGTGTATATGTATGTGTGTTGTGTGTTTTGTGTTTGTGTATATGTGTGTTGTGTGTAAAGAATGTTATGATGTGTTGTGTACATATGTGTGTTATGAATGTGATGTGTGTTGTTAATAATATGTTGTGTTGTGAATGGTATGTGTTGTGTATGTATTACGTGTATATGTATTGTGTTATGTGTATTGTGTAGTGTATATGTGTATGTGTATGTAGTCTCATATGTTGTGTGTGTGTTATGTGTGTGTGTTGTGTGTATATTATGTTGTGTATGTGTGTTGTATATATGTATGTATGTGTTATATTGTGTATGCGTTGTGAATTTTGTGTACGCGTGTTGTATTTGTGTAATGTGTAGTATGTATATGTATGTGTTTGAGTTATGTATGTATGTGTTATATGTGTGTTGCCTTCCGAGGACGCTGCTGCTGTTATTGGGAGAAGGATGAGGTGGAACCACCACCACGACCATGTCAATATCAACAACAAAGAGAACATGTGACAATCAAGTCAGGAGGAAATTTGCCATGTTTGACGATGCAGCTTCTGTAGCGATTTGTCCGAGGATGCAGCCTTGTGTCGGTAGCCCTGTAAACAAAAATACGGGGCGGAGGGCAAAGGGAACACCGAGTCAAAACAAGACTACGGAAAATAAAAAGAATAATGTCGTATGTTAGAAACGAGTAAAAACAACACTAATAAAGAGGGTGTAAATTAATACAACGGATAAAAACATCGATTTTAAAAAATCTTTTGTATGATTAAAAACGATCTCAAAAAAATATTAAATTGAAAGCGTACGAGAGCATACTAAGAGTAAGAAATTAGTTTACAATATAAAGTAAATTACAATAAAGGCAAATAACAAATCAAAAATATAAACTAAGAGTAAGAAATTAGTTTGCAATATAAAGTAAATTACAATAAAGGCAAATAGCAAATCAAAAATATAAACTGATTTATAGTGGTTTGGTCATCGTGACCAACATCTACTGTACTGATTCCTCTTCCGTCGAGGCTACCGACATCCACTAACGGTCTTTCTTCAATAGGCGAAGGCAAAGACCAATCATTTTCTTACAACTCTATTCTCCTTTTGACAAGCTCAGGAGAGAACCCTTACACCCCCACGTTTTTTTTTCTTTTTGCTCTCAATTGTGTCTGTTAACTAGGGATGAGAGGGGTATTTATAGACCTCAAATTGATTCAAACTTGATACTGACACTAGGTGGTACCATCGCCTGACACCCTATCACTGGGCGGTACCACCGCTTGACAGTCTCAGAGACTGCGCCATGATGGTTCCACCTATTGAGTCACTGTTTAACCCAATTATATGCTAACTACAAATTTTAAGGCATATACTAAGCTAAATAAGTCCGGTAAGTCTAAGTTTTTTCCAACGATCTTCCGACGAACTTCCGACAATCTCTCGACAATGTTCCAACGGACTCTCGACAAGCTCCTGAACTTATCGATCAATACCGATAGAACTTCCGATCAATTTTTGTCAGAACTTCCGACGAATTCTCGAACTCTCAACGAAATTTTGTTCTCGACTCTAGGACTTCATTTTGCTTTATACCTTAATCGCTATCGTAGTGAATCCTGCACACTTAGAACCTACTTCGATCTAGACAATTATTACAAAGCAAATCAAATATTTTTCGACATGTCATTGGATCATCAACATTTCGTCCAAATCTTCGACGTATCATCCTCTTTGGTGGCCTATTGCCCAATCAACCAGTTGACCTCCACAACTCTGATTTACTTGGCATAATTTTCGCTCTTCTTGGCCCGATGCCCGAACACATGGCCTGAAGCCTTCTGTCAATACATTGACCAATCCTTCGGCTCGACATCCAATTTTCTGATATGTTTATCTCCGGCCCAACATGATTCTTTCTACTTTAATTATCTCTCCATAATCGAAACTTCCTACGTCACTCAAAACCCAGATTAAATCATAAATACTATCAATTGGTTTCATCATCAAATCCGAGAGTCAACATCGTCCTCCCTCCGTACTTCTGAATATATAAAAGAACGATAAAATGAAAGATGTGAAGGAATCATCTTTGCTCCTCACTTATCACGTAGCTTCCCAACTAAACCCCCAGCAAATAACGCCCTATCGAACCAGGAGAACATAAGCACAATCTAAGGCTGCTCTGGAAGAAACAAAATTCCTACCAAGAAAATTCTAGATCATATTAAAGAGATTTCGACTAATCCGATCGACCCAGCCCCAGAAATAATTAGGAAGTCACTCCCGGAGAAATTAAGAATGGAAAGAACATGGGGAAAGGGTTTATTTTTGGAGATAATCACATTAGCATCAACCACATCATTGGAAATAATCGAGTCGAGCAATGAGACACCTTCACAATCGCATTCAGTAACTCGCTCAATAAAGACATGACAAGAACACGGAGAGCAATGCCTTGACGGATGATGGAAGCAACATCAAGCAGTCATTGATCTCGTCTACACAACTTGAGGGTGGTGCATGGCCTGAGAAGCAATATTTTTCACATGCCACCCAAGATTCAATTTATAAAACTCGATAAGATACTGGTTAAGTTTATGCACAGAAGGGGAAAGGAAAGGCAATGGATGAATTTGAACATATACGACAAAGTTTACGCGGTGTAAGCACAGAACAAAGCTCATCATATTCACAATCATCATATTATAAAAAATCTTACGACCAATAACAATGCGATGATAGTTAGTTAGACTTCTTTGAGCAATAATATAATACTACACAACAAAGAAAGTAGAAGCTTTGACATTCACCAATACATGCCTCAAGAGTCGCCTTAGACACGTGATTCATGACGATTAATCTACGATTATCACCACATTGATGTACCAATAACATACGATATATCAATACACTTTGTTGTGAGATCAATTTTAAAATTAGGTTCAACAAACATATCATATTAATAGTAGATACATAAGATCGAGGACCTCGATCCACCACCCGTAAAAACCTATCGTTCATTTTGATGGTAGAATCAACAATTAGGTATATCTACATATGTGATTATTTAATTCATTTGAATTTTAAAATTTATATTGTAGCAAAATAATCTAACAATTCAAATAATTTTTTTTAGATATTTTAATATTTACAAAAAGACAATCTATAGCCCGAAGAAGATATGATACTATTCTTACCTAATTTACATTGATTTTGCTAAACTTACGCTAAACATATATTTATTTCTAACTTAAAAATCATATCCTAACTTTTTTTTTCAAATATTTTTGAAAGATTTTATGTCTAAATTAGACGTACTGCACCGTATCAAGCAAAGCTCGACACACCAATATGATATAAAATTTCAATCCTTTGTTTGGACAATACACATAAGAAAGATTTGCTTCTTATCCCTTCTCAATGAAGACATAGGACAAAGTTGCATAACTTATGAGAAAGAAGGAACAAGGGTCATGATTCATACAAAAAAAAATAAAGACACAGAAATTGCACTTGCATGCACGAACCAAGAAACAAACAACTCCAATCAGCTCAAGCAATGTTTTCCCCACAGTCCCCAATTTTTGAAAAAAGATAGAATAAAAAATCCAATTAGGTTCCGATCAAACAACATGACATTATCTGCAAAATATTTGGTCTGACTAAACATCTCATCATGTACAACATATATATTCATTCAGCAAAGAGATAGTGTAGATATAACCTAAAAGCAATTAGGGATGTCAAGGAAGTAGTATCTAGAGGTATAAAAGAAGAAAACTTTGTTAGAAACAAGAAATATAAATCTAATTGCCCTTAATTTGATCAGTGATTACATTCAAAACAGAGCTCAATGGTGGAAAAAGATCTATGAATGTAACCCTTATTAGTTGGGATATTAGGGTTTTCCAATATTTTCCTGTATATTTATTTAATGAGGTGAAATATCCTCTTCTGGATGCATTCTTTGCATGATCTAGTTAATAGGAAAGGACCATGTGCTTTTGACTTGCAGCTTCCATCTCATAATCACATTCCCTAGACAGTTCCTCCTTAGCCATCATTATAAGAATTGAAGAAAATTACCAATCATTATATCTGAATGTAAATAGCATGCTCAAGTTTCCAAACTTAATTTGGAAATTTATTGGTTCATAACAATTTAAGATTTGGCCATGGGCTGTGATAAAGCATATCATGGGTGGTTATAAGGAACTAAAAAACTAAATTGATCTTGAACACCAATCTGCAAGAAAAAGTACCTAGCCAATTTGGATGATGCATAGCATTAGACTCATGATCTATAAGAGTTAAAACCTGATTAATGAATCAAAGTAACTGTACAATCAAAGTGATTGGAATACATTTACTCATCTCTCAGTAGACAATCTGCAATTCTTATATTTCAAAACAATTGACAAAATTTTCATTCAAGGAAAAATAGAATTTGGTCAAAATTCATGCTAATTGCTCATAACTAGCAAATGAGAGCTATCCAGTCGATTAAAATATGAGGAACTATGTTAAAGAAAAGCATAATATGTTTATACATACTACATAGCATACATAGCACGACAACCACATAAAGCAGCAACATACACTAAATACTAATAGAATTTAAAAAACAGAATTATCAAAATTCAATCCGATGACAACACAAGAAATTGAAGGAGAAAGTAAAAAAAAGTGTAAACGATCATCATAATAAAAAAGGAGCAATTCCACATTCTTCTAATTGACATGATAATGTCAATTAAGGAGTGCAACATGACTTCAGGCTATAAGAGTCATTTAATGTGGTTTATACTCTACTAATGACTAATCTGTTATTGAAGACCCCGTAAGTCTCTGATAACACATTTTAGCCTAATAAAATAGACAGACCAAATAACCTTGTAATGTCGAAGAGTAAGTCATCTGCGTTTTAATAAATGAGAAGTCATGTAAAGATGTTGCATTAACTTCTAGTCTCAAGAATTGACTTGGAAATATATAATGATTAACTTAACTGTTATTATGATAAAGTTACTAGTACAGAAAGAAACCACTTTTATCAGTTTAATCATTACTACTGAAAAGTTCAATTGACACAGAAAAGTCAATGAGATCATGAATATGTAGGTTCACCTTTATAGTGTAATCAACAAAAATTCCGTTAGGATTGAGATTTGTGTAGTCTAAAATTAAACTGATTCTGGATGTCACTTTCTATGCTATCTGCAACACCAGGGGGTACTGTACTTTCATTGCAACCTCCATACCATTCTTCATAACTAGTCGATGGACCTGAAGATGGCATGTACAAGAATATGTGAAGAAAAATAAGTCAACAGATATCAACATGAGCAAATCAGAGTTGAACAAGCAAGCACTTTGTTGAAGAATTTTTCTATGGCATCCAAACACATAATATCTGAAATTCAGGAGGATTAGGATATGACCAATCTAGATCAAAACAACCTGCCCTATGCTTGCTGCAGCAAGATGTTCATAATCAAAGCTCGTCAGTTTGGATGACCAATCAGGACCCAGTTTAGCATCCAAAACATCATTCAATTGTTTCCTTGGCATCACATTGGCTCCTTGACGAACAATATCCATAGCAGCTAATATTTGCATCAGGTAAGGAGGCAAGACATGCATTAAAAGCCATGCTAGTTGTTCATGAATTTTACATTTGGCTCAAACTAGGTAATCAGATTTAAGTAATAATATACATGAATTGAGTTAGGGTTATCATAAACATAATTCAAACCAAATATTAAAAACTATAGTTCGGATTACCATATGATTTGATCTGATTTGAATTAACTAGCATGTAAACACTTCGGCATTCGAATAAACAAATCGAAAGTATTTGAAAATAAAATTAATGAATAATAATGGTTAACAGAACTATGATTAAAGTTTTTAGAGTTTCTTCAATATCCATTTTTTTCACAAGCCTTGATTCTTTGACCATCAACACCATTCTAGTTTTTTTAAAACAATTTTCTTCTTCCTATCACCTCCCACTCTTAATTATTATTAGCATTATATAGAATAATCAGTTGTCATATACAAGAATCATGATGTACACAGGTTGAGCATTCCTAATTAGGCTACTAAAAATAAATACCTACTAATTGTCTTCCCTAGGTTCTGATATCCTTGTCAACCAAAAAATGCTCATCAAATAAAATTTTGCATAATTTTTTAAAATGAAACAAACAGTAAAAATAGTAAAATGCTAAACATTTCTGTAAAACAAGTGTTCATTTGTAACTACAAACTAGTAACTAAGAACAAAAAAAGGAATGTTCAGATTTTGCAACTGGAGGCAAAACAAGAAAAACCTCCCCAAGCTGAGAGTGACAGCAAGCCTTTGATATACTCTAATATATATAATGCTGTTGTTCTGGCTGACAAAAACGAAAAATTCAATAGGGAATTATGAGTTGGAGAAACATTTCAGTATTACTGACAAGAAAATGCGTTCACTATGCACTGTGTTTAAGTATAAAAGTATTGAATTAAAGAGGACATAGAATCTTTTCTAACCTACAACAACAATAACATCAACAAGCCATAATGTCACAAATATATGGGGTTGCTACATGGATCTTTTTCCATATAAGACAATATCCCTAGTTAAATCATTAACAACAAATATTTTTTTATCATTCTTAGTGATGAGTTTGATAGGTTTCTCTATTTCTGGCACCACTAATCCTAAGAAACTCACCTCCTCTCTCTAGGTCTCCTTTGAACAAACTCAGAATTTAATACCATTCAAAACTGCTCTCATTTATATATTATCCTTGGATCCTTGCACATCCAATTTAGTATTCTAGTCTTGGCAAACATTTCTTTGACTTGTATATCATTCTTGCACATCCATCTCAATAGTCTACTATTCTAGTCTATGCAATGCTAACATTTCCTTTACTTGCTACATGGCTATCCTTACAACCAAAAAGGCATGGCAATGTGGGATCTAATATAGAGCCGTATCTCTATTAGATCAGTTGTTTCCATGATTTAAATACTGGTCTTTCGGGTTGCAAAAGAGTAATGTTACCATTGTACCAACCAAGGATCGTCATGCACCCATACTCATTGTTGGTCAGATGTACCAATCGGTACCAGTGTATCGGCACACGATACATCGGTATGTACCGATGTTTCGAAGAGGAAGATACAGAGGAGGAAGGATGAAGAAAAAAAGGAAAGAGGAAGGAAGAGGAGGAAGAAGTTTGTACTGAAGGTGTTCGATGTACTATGCATTTCGGTTTTGTTTATACCTTAGATAACATGCAAGAGGCTTGCAATAGGCTTAACAATTGCATTTCGATTAGGTTTTATGGCCGTTTCTAGCTTATAATGACGGCTTGGGTGGTTATCATTCGAAGGCAAAACTATCCAAAAAAAAATGGAGCCTCTAACCCGCAACAAATCGTATTTCTTATGACATGCTATACTAGTGAATTAAAAAGCGTGGCGCCAAATCATATTTCTTGAAGTGCTAGGCGCTCGCCTAGGCACCTACTTGAGCAAAGCGAGACACTTTGAAATATTAAAATAAAAAAAATAAAAAAAATAAAAATATAATTAATAAATGGATATTAACAATGCTAAAATCTAAATAGGGACTATTATATGATAATAATAGTTAACAATAACAATTAACAATATTTAATCTACTGTTATTAGTAGTTAGAGAAGAAAAAAGAGTCACTGACGGTGAAAAGTGGGGAAGGAGAGGGCAACGGTGATGAATGAACTTTTGAGCAACAACGACGATGGAGTAAGCTGCAGATGCAATAGCAGCGACGCAAGAAGCTTCGGACGACAACAACAGTGATGGAGGAAGCTACAGATGATAGCAATAGGGGCAGACAAAGGTTTAGAAGGTGATAACGACGATGGCGAAAACTATGGACGATGACATTGTGGGCGGCCGAAGCTTGAAAAGTATTCAGTGGTGGCGAGGAAGCTACGACCCTCTCCCTCAGCGATGGAAGGAGCTGCACACGAAAGAAGCGGCACAGAGGGAATTGCATATAAAAGCTAGACTTTCGAACCCATTCATCGATAACAGACTATATGTCGATCCTATGTGTCGGTGGTGGAAGCAAAGACAAAGGAAGCGACAGTGACGAAGGCAATGACTGCGCACGAAGTAGGGTTCATGGCTTGGGGTCACGCGGAGGGAGGGGGGTGGGGGGGGGGGCGACGAGGTTTGCTACGCAAGTTTAGTAACATTATATAGCTTTGTTGGTTTAATTGAACCACCTAAGCTACTGTTTAACCAAACATTTTGTTTCAATCGAGTGCTCACTAGAGGCACTAAGCACCTGAGTTTAGGCAAGTGCCTAGGCGACACTTCACTGAAACGCGTTGCCTAGTCAAGGCAAGGGCCCGGGTGCCTATTTAAACTCTTGCGCCAGACATCTCAGATCCTTGGAGCCCCAAGGTAGTATATAACTAGATGGGGCTTCGGAGCAGTGTATAAGGATGATATATTGCTTAATTCCCTAGTGGTGTCACATGAGCACTTGTGCGGTAGGGACCGTTTATGCATGATGGGTTGCTTTGGACCCTCTGTTAGGCGACCATTTAGAGCTTACGAAGGCTATTTTTATATTTTGCATTGTGTATAATATGTTTGCTCAAATATGCTTATGGAATCCCAAGTATGCCTTTCAACAAAATGCCCATGCATTCTTTTTGCAAGTCTTGACAAGGAGGCTAACTCAACAAACACACAAGGTGTCAAAGCGAGATAAGCACATTAATAAACACTCAGTAGTCGGGGTTGCATTGAGGGCAGACCAAATTCATTTGGTGGAAATGAGTCTAGTGACATAAGAAATGAAGCTGTTTGGAGGAGTGAGGGCTTCTGAGATTAGCATTAAGAGGAATGGCCAACCCCTCGCATGAGAGAGACTACGAAGGCAAGTAAAGTTAGTGTTGCAAACAAAGTTGCAATTTATTTCCCCTAGATAATCGACAACTAATTGAGCAAAAAGATAGTGTATTCTTACCTTTCCATATTTAAAACACTACTTATGATTTTTGTTTACTAAATTTGCTGGAAACTAGTACTTCTATCGACCATCCCAGGATCCATTATAGCCAAAATTAATGTACAAATCCAGCATATTGAGCAAGCACATGAGAGAAACCACTACTAAGTACTGAGATCAAGCATAATTATATGTTACAGACCGGAACGGAAGGATGCCAGATTAAGCTTGAGTCTTCACCAACAATTAACTAAGACTCAATATATGGACAGATCCTATATGGCAAGGAAGAGGATATAACCATCATTTAGCATCAATGCCCCCCCGATTAACACAATTGCTTTGATGTCACTACTATTAAATGCTTCTATGTACTCCTTCATCCTAGCAATAGTCACAAGAACCAAACTAAGAACCAAATTAATCCAAAGAACACAAACAGTTAAATTCTTCTAATCACCAAAAGCAACCAAAACCCCTAAATTATAGGGGTTCAAGAAGAGGGGAAAAAGTAAGGAGCCAACCGCACCTTGGGATGAGAAGGCGAGTGTAGTTTAGCAGTGATGGTGGGTGAGCCAAGCACCCATCTGATTCAAATCAAGGTTGGTCAAGCTCAATATATTTAGGTTCAATAATTTTGGTTAGATTGAACCACAACCCCCGTATCCTTCTCCCTCTTCCTAAAGGTGTTGATTATACTTGCAGGGATCTATCCTTATGGGGCAAGGATGGGAAGAATAAATGAGGGCGGGGGCAAGGATAGAAGGCAATTTCTATTATTCACACGATTATGGGACGAGGACGAGTAGAGCAATCCCCACGTTGTTTGGGTACCCGTCCCCACCCCAATTATATTATTGTATTATATATAACATATATTTATTAATAATTAATTGATAGTAAACAAACTTAATACAAATCTTCGAAAACACTTATGCACCATACAATCGATAAAATCAAACTTAAATTTTGGGTAGAGGGTACTTATTCTTAAAGTGCCCTAGATTCAACTATTTATAATCAATACAAGACCTCAATGGTTCATCCATTTTTATAACTAACAACGTCGGAGCACCCCATGATGAGACATTAGACAGAATGAAACTCTTATATAACAGTTCTTATAATTGCTTCTTCAATTCCACAAAATCGAGTGGTGCCACTCTATTGGGAGGCTTAGATATTGGGGTTGTCGCCAGGGACGAATCAATAGCAAATTCACCTTCACCATTTAGAGGTAACCCTGTCTGTGTAAAAATAAACTTTAAACTCTTGGGATCAGAAAAGATTTCACGTTCGCCAAAATAAATAATATCTCTAAATCCTTAGAGCCAAAGTAATAATAACAATTTCAAATAATTAGTTGGAATAACTATAAGATCCACGTTTAGTCTACTTAAGATATAAAGTAGATAAGGGATTGAAGTCCGATTTTAGAGTTTCCGAGGATAGCCTTTTGAAATTTCGAGATAGAATATTCGACTACAGGAATCCATATATCAAGAAACAAATCTTGGAGGAATGTCATAATTCCAAATACATAATGCATCATGAGAGTTCAAAATTAATGATATGAGCGGGATCCGCTATATACTTTAAAAGCATCGACCATTGATTTGATAGTGACTATAATAAACTTGATTTTAGTATCCACAAATTCCTATAATCTTCTACGTAATCTTTAAAGGATGAGAGTTTTGAAAGGAGACTAAAGCCAAAAATCAAAAGTGGTTGAATTATTTTATCCATTTGATACATAAAAGCTGCAAGGGTATGTCAAGCCGAATGGCATTATTAAGAATTCGCACTGACTATATCAAGTTCTAAAAGCTATTTTTAACAAATCATCTTTCTTAATCATTAATTGATAGTAAACAAACCTAATAGAAATCTGCGAAAACACTTGTGCACCATAAAATCGATAAAATCAATCTTCAATCTTGGGAAGAGGGCACTTATTCTTAAACTGCCATAGATTCAACTATTTATAATCAATACAAGACCTTAATGGTTTATCCATTTTCTTAACTAACATCGGAGCACTCAATGATGAGACATTAACTATTTATAATCAATACAAGACCTTAATGGTTTATCCATTTTCTTAACTAACAACATCGGAGCACTCAATGATGAGACATTAGACAGAATGAAAATCTTATCTAACAATTCTTGTACTTTTTTTTCAATTCCAAAAACTCGAGTGGTGCCACTCTACAGGGAGGCTTAGATACTGGGGTTGTCGCCGGGGACGAATCAATAGCAAATCCACCTTCTCCATTTAGAGGTGACACATTCTGTGTAAAAATAAACTTTAAACTATTGTGATAAGAAAATATTTTAAATGTTCGCCAATATAAATAATGTCTCTAAATCCTTAGAGCCAAAGTAATTACAACTAATTTCAATTAATTAGTTGGAAAAACTATAAGATCCACGTTTAGTCTTCTTAAGGAATAAAGTAGATAAGGGATCGAAGTCCGATTTTAGAGTTTCCGAGAATAGCCTTTTGAGATTTCGGGATAGAATATTCGACCATAAGAATCCATATTTCAATAAACAAATCTTGGAGGAATGTCATAATTCCAAATATACAATCTATCATGATAGTTCATAATTAATGATATGAGCGGGATCCGCTATATACTTTCAAAGCATCGACCATCGATTTGAGAGTGACTAAAATAAACTTGATTTTAGTATCCATAGATTCCGATAAACTTCTTCATAATTTTGAAAGGATGAGAGATTTGATAGGAGACTAAAGCCAAAAATCAAAAGTGGTTGAATTACCCTATCCATTCGATACATAAAAGCTGCAAGGGCATGTCAAGCCGAATGCAATTATAAGAATTCGCACTGACCATATCAAGTTCTAAAAGCTATTTTTAAGAAATCCTCTTTCTTAATCATTAATTGATAGTAAACAAACCTAATACAAATCTTCGAAAACACTTGTGCACCATACAATCGACAAAATCAATCTTCAATTTTGGGTAGAGGATACTTATTCTTAAAGTGCCCAAAATTCAACTATGTATAATCAAAACAAGACCTCAATGGTTCATCCATTTTCTTAACTAACAACATTGGAGCACCCAATGATGGGACATTAGACAGAATGAAACTTTTATCTAACAGTTCTTGTACTTGCATGTTCAATTCGACAAACTCAAGTGGTACCTCTATTTAAGGAGGCTTAGATATTTGGGTTGTCGCTAGGGATGAATCAATAGCAAATTCACCTTCTCTATTTATAGGTAACCCTTTTTGTGTAAAAATAAACTTTAAACTCTTGTGATAAAAAAAATTTAAAATTTTCGCCAATATAAGTAATATCTCTAAATCCTTAGAACCAAAGTAATTACAACTAATTTCAAATAATTAGTTGGAAGAACTATAAGATCCACGTTTAGTCTACTTAAGGAATAAAGTGGATAATGGATTGAAGTTCGATTTTAGAGTTTCCAAGGATAGCCTTTTGAGATTTCGGGATAGAATATTTGATTTAATTAATCCATATATCAATAAACAAATCTAGGAGGAATATCATAATTCTAAATATACATTCCATCACGATAGTCCAAAATTAATGATATGAGAGGGATTCGCTATAAACTTTCAAAGCATCGACAATCGATTTGATAGTGACTAAAATAAACTTGATTTTAGTATCCATAAATTCCTATAAATTTCTTTGTAATCTTAAAAGGATAAAAGATTTGAAAGGAGACTAAAGCCAAAAATCAAAAGTGGTTGAATTATCCAATCCATTTGATACATAAAAGCTGTAAGGGCATGTCAAGCCGAATGACATTATTAAGAATTCGCACTGACCATATCAAGTTCCAAAAGCTATTTTTAACAAATCCTGTTTCTTAATCATTAATTGATAGTAAACAAACCTAATAGAAATCTGCAAAAACACTTGTGCACCATACAATCGATAAAATCAATCTTCCATTTTGGGTAGAGGATACTTATTCTTAAAGTGCACTAGATTCAACTATTTATAATCAATACAAGACCTCAATGGTTCATCCATTTTCTTAACTAACAACATCGGAGCACACAATGATGGGACATTAGACAGAATGAAACTCTTATCTAACAGTTCTTGTAGTTGCTTGTTCAATTCCACAAACTCGAGTGGTGCCACTCTATAGGGAGGCTTAGATATTGGGATTGTCGCCACGGACGAATCAAGTATAATATCCTTAAAATAAAGAATTGGCTAAGTTGGTATGCAAAAAGTGATCACTTTTGTATAAAAATCTATACTAACAAATTCAAATATAGTAAATCCATGCCTAGTGTAATATCAGAATGTGGAATCTCTAAGAGAATGAAATCAAGAAAAAGTATATTCTCCAATAGAAATCAAATAAGATGGATAGATCAAGTTTGTTATCAAAGAATCCCCAACAATCGTAGTTACATATAGCATATAATTCATTAGTTTAGGTTGAAAACCCAAGTGATAAGAAAAGATAGATTGGAACCAGGGTCAAACAAAAATTTTTTATTTCTATAAGAAACTTGAATAATACATTCGACTACTAAGTTAGCTACTATACAATGATAGTATACACTCTGACATGGAACGATGATCTAGGAGGTAGTGACTCTTTCTTCTTATTCAGAGGGCAATATTTTACTTTACGATCCAACTTTCGACAGGTAAACGAGGCTCCAATCAATTGAAAACACTAACTTTTTTATGATTTAATATATATTTTACACATGATTGAGTCCTTTGTGATGGCTTCTCTTTCCCAATCTAAATGTCTTTAACCCTTTTGTTACCAGTTTATGATTTATTTTCTCTATTATTTTTCTTGTGAAGCTGATCTTTGCCTTTCTTGCTCCTGATCTCTACAATATCCTTAACGTTTTTTTCGATTATCATAGATTTGTCTACCACATCAACATATGCTCAGAGCTTTAAATATGATATTCGATTTTTTATTATTGGCCTTAGTCTCCTATAAAATCGCTTTGCCTTTCTAGATTATGAAGAAAAGTATAGGAACCTATAAGCACTAAAATCAAGTTTAACACTACATATCACCCTCAAAGTATAGGAATCGATGGTCAATGCTTTGAAAGTATATACTGGATCCCTCTCAAATCATTAAGTATGTGCTATCAGGAAATATGGTGTACTTGGAATTATAACATTCCTCCTAGATTTGTTTCCTGATATCTGAATTATTAGGGACGAATACTTTATTCCGAAATCTCAATAGGCTATTCTCGGAAACTCAAAAAGCTGATTTCAAATATTTTTCTACATCATTTCTCAAATAAACTAAACGTGGATCTTGTAATTGGCATTCTTTAATTTGTCGAATGAGACCAGATTGAACCTATTCCCAAAACATTCTCAAACTCACACTATCCTCAAAACATTAAAGTGAATTTTTTTCCAACGACTTTTTTATTTCTCCATTAGATTAGCCATAAAACTTATAAATTTTCTACTAATTGTATCTACTACAACATTGGCTTTACCTAAGTGATAACTAATGGTGCAATGATAATCCTTTAGAATTTCTATCTATCTCCGTTGTCTCATATATATAATCATGAGTTGGATAATTTTGTTCATAAATTTTCAATTGTCTAGATGTATAAGCAATCACTTTCCCATCTCGCATCAAAAGACAATCAAAGTCCTTTCTCGAAGCATCTATATAAACTACAAAACCCTCATTAACATTTGAAATAGTAATAATATGGGCACTAGTCAATCTTCTTTGTAACTCTTGAAAACTTCACTCAAAATCTTCACCCCATTCAAATGTCACATTCCTTTGGGTTAGTTTAATGAGAGGACTTGCAATTCAATAGAATCCCTCAAGTGTTCTTTATGCAACTGGTTACGACTCGCATACAGTAATATATCATCAACGAATACAATTATACAGTGATCCAAGAGTGGCTGAAATATGTTATCCATTAGATACACAAATGATGCAAGGGCATTTGTCAAGCCGAATGACATTATTAAGAATTCGCACCAACTATATCAAGGTCTAAAATCTATTTTCGCGATATCCTCTTTCTTAATCTTCAATTGATAGTAACCAAACATCATATCAATCTTCAAAAAGGCTTTTGCACCACACAATCTATCAAATATATCATCAATTTTGGGTAGAGGATACTTATTCTTAATGTGCACGTGATTCAACTGTCTATAATCAATACGAGACCTCAATGGTTCATCCTTTTTTTAACAAACAACATCGGAGTGCCCCATAGGAGTTTCATTTAAATTAGTTTCTTGATCTGAATACTCATTTACAAATAAAAGATAGCAACAAAAGCCCTTTTGTATAAGTCGATGAGCTTGAAGTAGCGATATAAGACAAGGAGGTGAATCATGCCTATTAACATTAAAATAAATGATTGGTTGACTTGGTATGTAAAACGTGATTATCTTTGTATAACAATCTATACTGGCATGATAGAAAGATAGTCAATCCACACTAAGTATAATATCAAAACCCTAAATCTCTTGGAGAATCAAATCAGTAAAAAGTTTTTGTTATCCAATAGAAATCAAATAAGATGGATAGATCAAGATTGCTGTCAAAGAATCTCCAACAATCCTAGTTACATATAGCATATAATTCATTAGTCTAGGTAGAACACTCAAGTGATAAGAAAAATATTGTGAAACAAAATATCATGTAATAACATGCCATGCCTAAGAAACTTCTAAGTTCTGTCATAGTCATTGATATTTCCCATTTAACGACCACTTCCACTTTATTTGGATCAACAGAGATGCATTTCCTTGAAATCCCATGGCCTATGAAGGCAATTTCATTCAACCAAAATTCACATTTGCTAGACTTTACATAAAACTTTTTTTTCTTAGTACTGACAATACATTTCTTATGTGTTTTTATGCACCTGGTTACTCCTTGTATACAATAATATATCATAAATGAATAAAATTATATAGTCATCCCTGAGTGATTGTAATATCCTATCCAAAGATCGATAAAAGCTATAGGGGCATTTGTCAAGCCAAAAGGTATTATAAAAAATTCATAATGACCATATGAAGTCCTAAAAACTATTTTTAAGATATCTACATTCTTAATCTCAAATTGATACTAACTAGATCTTAGATCAACCTTGGAAAAAACTTTTTCACCCAACAATTGTTCAAACAAATCCTCAATTTTGGGTAGAGGACATTTATTGTTGATAATCACCCAACTCAATTGTCGATAATCAACACAAGGCTTTAATGTTCCATCCATTTTAGTATCTAACAGCATCGGAGCACCCCATAATACGACATTATACCAAATGAAACTCCTATCTAACAATTCTTATAGTTGCTTTTTTAATTCTACTAACTCGAGAGGTGCCATTCTATAGGGAGGCTTAGATATTGGGGTAGTCCTCGGTGACCAAATCAATAATAAATTCACCTTCTCCATTTGGAGGTAATCCGAGCAAGTCATCCGATAATACATCAGGGAACTCTCTGAACACAGAAGTATCATTTAGAATAATTTCTTGATCTGAATACTCCCTTACCAGTATAAGATAGCAACAACAACCCTTTTGTATATGACGATGGCATGAAGTAACGATATAAGGCAAGGAGGTATATAAAGCCTAATACCTTAAAATAAAGAATTGACAGATTTGGTGTGCAAAAAGTAATCACTTTTGTATAACAATCTATAATGGTATAATATGAAAATAGTCAATCCATGCCGTGTATAATATCAACTATTTATAATCAATACAAAACCTCAATGGTTTATCCTTTTTCTTAACTAACAATATTGGAGTACCCCTTTATGATATATTAAATCGAATGAAACGTTTATCTACCAGTTCTTGTAGTTGCTTCTTCAATTCCACTAGCTCGAGTGGTGCCACTTTATAGGAGGGCTAAGATATTGGGATTGTCCCCAGAGACCAAATAAATAACAATTTCACTTTCTCCATTTAGTGGTAATCCGAGCAAGTCATCCGAGAAAGCATCAAGGAACCCTCTAAACACACAATTTATTTAGATTAGTTTCTTAATCTGAATACTCCTTTATCCATACAAGAGAGCAACAACAACCCTTTTGTTTATAATGATAAGCTTGACGTAATGATATAAGACAAGGAGGTGAATCATGCCTAATATCCTTAAAATAAAGAATGGGCTGATGCTGTATGCATAAAGTGATCACTTTAGTATAACAATCTATGTTGGCATAATATGAAGATAGTTAATCCATGCCAGGTATTATGATAAATAATATCTTGATTGATAATAATTTCACATTTATCATCAAAATCAATATTAGTGACAATGCATGTTTTGCCACTAAATTATATATTTATTTTTCTATATATATATTTATAAATATTAAATTAAACACACTAAAGCTGAGAATCCCTAAATAATAAATGATTTGCCCAACCAACGAATTGGCTTACCCTCCTTGCAACTCTCCTTGCATTCAATAGTGATGTGATTGGCGATTGGCAATCGATAACCAACAAATGACAACCACTCTTCCTTTGGTGGCAACCCCCTCTCTTTCTTCCCTCTTCTCCCTTTTCAAAAAGCCACTACACTTTCTCCTTTACAATAATTGTTGTCACACCCACTATCGCTGGCAACATATCCCCCTTTCCTCTTCTCCCTTTCTTTGCATTAGCATGTTCCAGCCAAGATCAAACATCTCCAAATTCTATGGTTAATTATTTGTACTGTAAGATCATCAAATCATATGGTTAAAGATTAAACATCTTCAAATTCATCTCAACCCTAAGGAAGCAATCAAATATTGGTTGCTTCCTCGAACTTCTTGAAGATGTGACCTTTGGTGATTTTTAGTGACACTCCACCATCGAGTATGGACCACTAGCCATACTTTCATATATGAGTTGGGTTGTAAGCAGTGATTCCGATAGGCGCTCGAGCGAGGCAAGGCAAGGCTCAAGCGCCTCGCTTCATTTCCAAGCGGCGCGCTTCAAAGAGAGGCCGAGCGCCAGAGTTAAACCAAGCTATCGAACCAAATTTTTAGGTTTGGTTGATCTCCGGTGCTTTAGTTGGTTCAATTGAGCCAACTAATTCACCGATATCAGGCTCCCTCTCACGATTACCCCGACTTCCCCAACCCTAGCTCTCGCGATTTTGCCATCGAAATATTTTCACCGCTACCACTATCGTTGCTCGTCGCTACTGTTGCTACTTGTCGCTACCACAATCATTGCTCGTCAATTGCTCGCAGCTGCCACAATCGTTGGTTGCCGTTGCTGTCACGGCCACTGTCGCCGCTCCCACCGTCGCTCGCAGCTCCCGCTTCCGCTCCAGCTACCGCTGCAATTGCGTCAACAGCCTCGATCGTCTCACACTCTTCTTACAATACTGTTAACAGTATATTAACAATATACTGCTAACTGTATACCAATAACAATATTTTTATTTATCAGACCAATAATATATTATTTTAATTTTAATACTATTAATTGTTATTTATTTAAAATTATTGTTAGATTTCAGAATAAATGGTAAGTGTATAGAGCAACTCTAGAGATTTGATGTAAAATTTTATTGTTTTAATTTTTGAGACTTTTTGTTAACATGTCATTAATTTTGTACCTGATTTTCTAAATTTAATAACATATTTTTTTTATTTAAATAATTATATTTATTAAGTATATTATATATTTTTATATTTTACCGTCTCGCTTCCCTCAAGCGAGCGCCAACGTCTTAGGCGTTTTTGGACCTTGGCGCCTAACGCTTTTTAAATCACTGGTTGTAGGTATAGTTTCATATGTGAGTACCCAACAAAGAACTTTTAAATTGATTTAAGAGCACTTGAAATGCCTATGTTAAGGAAAAATCACATGTTCTAGACTAAAATATTATGCACATAAGGAATACAATGAGAATAAATCATAATGCCTAGTGGACAAATGTTTAAAGTTTAAGGACATAACAAAAAATAAATGGTACCCAACACGAATGTCCACCGGGCAAACATGAAAAGAGATAATAAAGGATCATGTTTATAAGACAAATGCATGTTTAAATTGCAGATTCATGAGAAGAAGTAGTTTTCTAGTAAAGGATCTACTTCCTACAAAAAAACATGCACAAAAATAGTTCTAGGAAGGATCTAGATGTCATGTTCAATAAATTCATGCTGAAAATCTCACATGAATAGTACTTCTGTGCAAAAAACTCTAAAATTTCTCATGTGAAGGCACTTGTGTTATACCAGTTTAATTACAATACAAGAACATGTTTGTAGACTCACGGGGTATTAAAAGGTAGCAGACAACAAATTTGGAAAAATAATAGACAAAATTCAGAAAGGAGAATATAAATTAAGGATACGAAGTTAAAATAGCAGCAAATTTTGTACATAATTAAACATGAGTGAAGTTCTAAAAGAACATAAAGACCAGCTTTTGATAAAATTACCAAATTATACACTTTTGCAATTTGGAGAGGACAAGGTCTTTTGTTCATAACAGAGCTGGCTTACTGCATATTGTAATAAAAGATGCCACCTCCTTCTACGATGACATTGATGCTAATAAATACCAGAGCCCATCCTTGTCATTTGATCCTACAATAGAACCAAAAGAGGAGGATCTTTTAATTCAATCCAAATTTCATAGCTATAAACCATTGTAAACTTTTACTTCAAACCAATCTATATTTTTGCGAATTTTTAGGCCAGCTGCGGCTGCTTTAAAGCCAGCTAAACTGTTCTCCAGAAAGCATGAGCGAAAGAGAAATAAGCAATCAGGCAAATATTTTATAACAAAATGCAAGCATGTGAGAAATTAAAATTGATGGTGCTTTTCAACATCAATTGCCGACACCGAATACAACAAAACAATCATCAAAATCAAACAAGACATAGAGATAAGGTTCTAAGAAACTCCTACAGGGGTCAACGAATGTAAACTTCAGATTTTGTATTATATAAAGAATTAAATAATTCCACATATTGACAATGAACAACGATGACATAGAAAAATGCTAAATCCTTAAAGATGGGAAAATACCATCTCCTTCCTTGTTCAAGAGAAATTAGACCTTGTTGATTCATCCGACAACTACTGTTCCATAGATTTCCCGAGATGCAAAGGTGATGACAGACATCCTTTATCATAAGGAAGGGTAGAAAAGGGACAAATGAGGCGATCATGAGAATGTCTACGGATTGAGCAAAGGAGGCTCAAAAAAGTAGTTGTGGGGAGTTGGGAGGAGGCGAGGGGAGGGAGCCATGGAGAGCAATGGAGACGAAGAGATTTGTCACATTAACATGAAGGGTTTATCGTATTAACATCAGGATTTGGTACAAAATATAACTATTACTAAAATATATGAATAATAACCAGGCCACGTTGGCGATAGTAAATGACTAGCCCATTACGGTAGGCCATTACTACTCACAATAGGCCCATTATTGTTCACTAATGAGAAAAAAATAATACTAATTGAAAAACTAGAAAAAAATAATCATCATAAGTACAGTAATGCTGGAGAAATTTATTAAGTATTATTAAAATTATATACAAAATTATTTAAATATTAATAACAAAAAATATTAATTCGAAAAATAAAAAATTTCAACATTACAAGCTGGATTCCCACTTTTTTGGCACAAAAATAAAATTTAACAAAATAAATGCTAGCCTAATTATTAAACTTACAAAGAAAAGGGAAATAGCCTAATTATTAAACTTACAAAGAAAAGGGAAATAGCAAAAATTTCAAGAACGAATCAAAACTGAGAGGGAAAAACAGGGTAATTCAGAATTTGATAATTTTAGGGTTTAGGAGAAAATATAAATGTTAGATTCATGTATGCATATTTGTCAAGCCATCCAAAAGTCTTATATAAGATGACGTATTGACATGTATACAAGACAGATGTAACAAAATTAGTAATGAAAATGCATTATGGAAAGAAAATGCAAATCAATTATATCATGTGATACAAACCTAAGTATAACATGCCATAAAAAAAAAAGAAAGGAGACAAAACTAAATTGCACAAGAATATTCACTCAAGCAACTACAAAAGTCCAATAAGCTTCAATCAAAACAATGCTTACCTGAATAAATATCACATTCATTTACTGGCTGTGGTCGGTGTCTGCCTTGGCTTGCCATAAAGAACTTCCCACACTCACTAAGCTGATCATAATATTACAAACAGATTAGCTGGATTTATCAAACATTAATGAATAAACTTTCTCAGCCACTTATCGGCAACCAATCCAATTATCTCTTCTTCATCCATAAGAAGCACAAACAGCACGATCATAGCAACACACTATGACCAAATAATCTACTACACCTCAGGTTCCTTTATCAACGCAATTATGCCATTGACAGAAGGTTTCCTCGCCAATGGTTAGAAATCCATCAAGTGGCAAAGGAACACTCCATGTCCCCAAGAACCAACCTACCAACTCTTCTCCTCTGGACCAAGAGATCAAGAATCTGTGATCAAACAGCAATGATAGGGCTGGAAGAAAGACAAAGCATCACCGGCCTAATGAGAGAAAAAAACCACCTCGTCAATTGCCATCTTCATTGCAAGCTAGGCAGCAGCAGAGCTTGCTATGAAAATCTGTGACCAAAAGAATCTATTCAAAAGAATCTGTGAACCAACACTTCTCTGCACCAAGGATCAAGAATTTGCGATAGAATGGCCACCATAGGATAAGAAACAAGCAAAAGCATGAGATCACCATCCCAAAGAATCCCTGTACCGAACCATGAAATAGACCAAAAGAATCTTTCCCAAAGAATCCCTGTACCGAACCATCTTTGGACCAAGGATCAAGAACTTACGACGGAACGATGACAATAAGGATGGAAGCAAGCAAAAGCATGCCATCGTCATCGAAGACCGATGCAATGAGAGAAAACCCACCTCCACCTCATCCATGAAAAATATAGCCTGTCACCACCATCGAGTAAGTGGTTGGGCAGCCACGAAAATTGACCAAAAGAATCTTTCCTAAAGAATCCTCGTATTGACCCTTAATGCTTGGTCGTGGTTCATAAAGAGAAGAATATCCCTTGCCATCAATCATATTAAAATATGTCATCTCTAGACAACAAAAGAAGGGAACAGTAGCTTTCAAGAGATTCCTTGCTGCCATATATAATCTTAAGAAAATGAAAGATGAGCAGTGTTCAATCATGGAAAGTTGATTCTGCAAAATAGGTACCACAGCTAATTCCTCAGCTGTCACTGTCACTGTCTCCAAGTTCTAATTTTCTGAAACTTACTAAGAGACCCTGAGCTTTCTGAACAAATTCATAGATATCAGTGTGGTCAAAGTCTTCAATACCAGGTACTACATATGTGACTTGTTGGAGCTTTATTAAGCAAATCACTCCATTCTTCTTTAAAAATTAAATACTAAACTAAATTTGATACCTCAGAATCAGTAATATCAAATATAACATAGAGTAGTCAGAGGAGATATAAAAGATAAACAAAGACCTAGAGATCTATTTAGCAGCTGAAATTGTTTATAGGAATCTGATCACAAACCATCCAATTTTTCTTCCCATCAGGCTTTTGGACAACTGGTAGCAATGTTTTTTGGGAATCTTTCCTAAACTCGAGTAATAATCCTGTAAGTTTTCTTCTCCAATTTAGCATCAAATATCTCCCTACTGCTTGGTAATCCCACTCTGGAAATATAACAAACATAAAAAAATACCAAATATTTAAACTAATGAACAAATAAAGAAATGTCAACTTCAACAAAAGCAAAAGAATGTCCTACTGGTTTCATAAAACAAATTCTTTGAGAAAAATTCAATGATCCTCGCCTTATATCTGGGATGTATAAGTTATTGAAGGTCCACTTGTGCATCCTTACCAATCAGTCTACATTGCACAAGGCAACATGCAGCTCGTGCCATTTCATGCAACTAGTATGTACTAACCTAACCAAGGACTTGTATGGTAAAAAACTCATAAATGGGCAATCCCTTAATACAAATGACTTTAAAATTGATATTAATCTTAATACAAGGTGAAGATTGCCCTTAATACAAGGGCAATCTACACAAGCCTTTAGCATTCACAGATCAGAGCCAAAGGCTTTAAAATTGAGATCATCATCCGTACCTTTTCTAGAGGAGTGAATGACACTGACATTTTAATGTTTGAGATATATCCTACTCTCAATATAAAAAATAACCTACTCTCAAAATTAAAATGTCAGTGTCATTCACTCCTCTAGAAGGGAATATAAAAAATAACCTACTCTCAAAATTAAAAACACCAATTGCCAAGATCGCATACAATAACCTAAAATATCGAGTATATCGGGGATGTGGGGAGGAAGGGAACGCCCCTCGTGTCTTGGGTTAGGGGGGTGGGGGGTGTTTGGATGTGGGGTTAGGCGCTGCGAGGAAGGGATGGAAGAGGAAGGAGGAGGAGTGGTCTAGGATGGGAAAGGGAGGGGAGGATGGTGTCGGGGAACGGGGAGGAACCGCGACGAAGGGGGAAGAAGGAGGATGGTGTCGGGGAAGGGAGGAGCAGCGAGAGAGGGGTAAAGGGTAAAGAGGGAGGAGAATGGAGGGGGAGGAAGGTGTCACGGAAGGAGGGGAGCTGCGACAGTGGAAGAGGGAGGGGGAGAGAGGAGGGATCGGGGAACGGGGGGCTGCAACGGCGAAGGAGGAAGAGGAAGAGAAAGAGAGAGATACTGGGGGGGCGGAGACGCTGTTTCGCCGATGGAGAGGAAGACACGGCAGCCGCCATTCATCGAGGAAAACGCCGCAGCGACAGAAACTCCCTGGAGGAAGACACCGCCGTTGCTTCCGCTGTTCGCCGATGGAGAGGAAGACAACCGATCGCCAAGGAAACGTCGTAGTCGTTGCTCGGGAGAAAGAGTCGCTGGGTTTAGGGCCCGGGTGACCCCGGTGTCCATTTTGCGGTGGGATAAGGGGCGGGATTTTAAGCTGTCCGTATTCTCGTTGGGTTCAATCGAACTAAAGATATAAATCAATTCGAATAAGGTTTCACCCAGTAATGATTGCATCAGGCTGGTTACTGAGCAGAGCCCTGCTTGGCCCAAACGAGCGCATGGGGCCCGCGCACGCCCGGTGAAGGCGATCCTCGCCATGACATCATATTTCCTAAGGAAAAATAAATATTACTAAATAATATATATAATTAAGATTTAAAATAATTGACATAGGCGACATTGGCAATAATGAAATAATTGACAATTTAAATAATTAAGATTTAAAATAATTTAGGGTTTAGAGTTTATGGTTTTCGGTTAGGGTGTAGGGATAATGTCAGATGCACAATGAGTAAAAGACGGGCAAATTAAGGATGGAGAAAAAGAAACATAAATCTCAGTTAAATGCCTTGCTTCTAGTGTTTAATGACCAATCACACTTTATCAAGACACCCAGAACAGTTTAAAAACACTCTAACAAATGTAAAATACCTTAATTTACTCATATGACAATGATACTGTGTAACTAGGTTAGCCATATGTGCAAAAAAACACCTAATATGAAACCCAAAATTGTAAATATTAGTTTACAAAACCTGTAGTTAAGTTAAAATCCGAAAAGTGTTCAGATGCTTCAACAATCCAAAGTAAAAATCAGATAGTTCCTTTAATATACAAACTTCCTATGGTTTTAGTTCTTCTAAAAAGAACTATGAGCTACCACAGGGACTTCCAACATATTATTTATTCACCAAATTATCAATAAGTAATACTACACTAAATTATTTATTCACCAAAAGAGAAGATTATCTACTAGCCCTACTACACTACATAACTTTCCTTTCCTCCAGAAAACACGAGCAATAATAAGAAAAAGAAATCAGACATATATTTTATAAAAAATACAAACATGTCAGAAAGTTCAAATTGATGGTGTCAAGAAGATGATCAGCAAACCAAATAAATAACATTCTACCTGGAATCAGAGAATATAAAAAATAACCTACACTATCAAGATGAAAAACAATAATTGCCAGGATCGAATACCATAACCGAGAATATCGAGATTTTCATCATCAGCAACCAACTCTATCGGCTAAGGGGGGAGGAAGGGGTGGTGGTGGTGTTGGTAGGGCGCTGCAAGGAAGGGATGGAAGAGGGAGGAGGAGCAGTGATCCCGGATGGGAAAGGGAGGGGAGGATGGTGTCGGGGAACGGGGAGGAACCGCGACAAAGGGGGAAGAAGGAGGGAGAAGGGAAGGGGAGGATGGTGTCGGGGAAGGGAGGAGGAGCGAGAAAGGGTTAAAGGGTAACGAGGGAGGAGAAGGGAGGGGGAGGATGGTGTCGAGGAAGGAGGGTAGCTGCGACGGTGGAAGAGGGAGGGGGAGGGAGGATGGCTTGGGGAAGGGGGGGCTGCAACGGCGAGGGAGGAAAAGGAAGGAAAGAGAGAGATACCAGGGGGCGGAGACGCCGTTTCACCGATGGAGAGGAATACGCAGCAGCCGACGTTCATAGAGGAAAACGCAGCAGCAACAAGAACACCTCGGAGGAAGACACCAACGTTGCTTCCGCTGTTCGCCGATGGAGAGGAAGACAGCAGCTCTCCGAGGAAACGCCGCAGTTGTCGCTCGGGAGAAAGAGTCGCTGGGTTTAGGGCACGGGTGACCCAGAGTGCATTGTGCGGTGGGTAAGGGGCGGGATTTTATGCTGTCCATATTCAAATTTGGTTCAAGCCGGTGCCGAGCCGAGCCGAGCACAAATTGAACCCAAACGAGCACATGGGCCCCGCCGACACCCAGTGGAGGCCCTCCTCGCCATGACATCATATTTCCAATGGAAAAATAAAAATTACTAAATAATAGAAATAAATAAGATTTAAAATAATTGATTCAGGACACATTGGCAATAAAACAAAAATTAAGATTTAACTAATTGTGATTCAAAATAATATATGGATTAGGGTTTTGGGTTTCGAGTTTAGGATCGAGCGTTTGGGTTTACGGTTTAAGGTTCAAGGTTTACGGTTTAGGGTTTAGGGTTTAGGGTTTCGAGAAAGAAACCTTGATTGTATTTTGATGAAAAATGGAAAAGTGATTGTTTATACTTCTATACAAATGAAAAGGTAAAAATAATTGTTTTCATAATGAGAAATGTACTGTCAATAGTAAGAGAAAAAAAGTTGTATACAAAGTCCATCAAATGTGAATTTTTGTTGATACAAAGAAAGTGGAAGTTGTACCTAATACCAATAAAATAAAGGAACTATGAAGCCAACTTCGTTACTCAAGTGTTATTTATGCACCTAGTTACCCCTCGTATACAATAATATATCATCAACGAATACAATTATATATGATCTAAGAGTGGCTGAAATATCCTATCCATTAGATACATAAAAGCGGCATGGGCATTTATCACATTCAAGAGGTGTGACCTTGTCTTAAAATCCATAATATTAAAATTTCGTCAACAATCTAATACGAAATCCAAACTAAATTTGAGGACACTAAAAATCATTCAAGTCATAATTCACACACAAAATCCACAATTCATAAGACTTGGTAGTTTTAATCATACGACACAACACTCAAAGATTCATAATATCCAAAGCCAACTCATCTAAACGAAACCACATCATAAAATACAACCCAAATGTCAATAAGCCATCCTCTAAAATTTAAAATTCGACTTCACTATCATTCGTACTTCATTCCCCAAGACGACCAGATGCAACCTAGATACCTAAAAGATATCAAAGAAATTTTTCATCGATTTCTATGTAATTTACTAAATCTCAATATAATTTTGCAAATCAAATGTATCAACTATCTTATAGTGATCCTCGAATAATGCTCTGATACCACCTCTGTCAAGCTTCCCGATTTATCACATTCAGGAGGTGTGACCTTGTCTTAAAATCCATAAAATTAAAATTCAGTCAACAATCTAATACGAAATCCAAACTAAATTTGAGGACACTAAAAATCATTCAAGTCATAATTCACACCCATAATCCACAATTCATAAGACTTGGTAGTTATAATCATACGACACAACACTCAAAGATTCATAAAATCCAAAGCCAACTCATCTAAACGAAACCACATCATAAAATCCATCCCAAATGTCAATAAGCCATCCTCTAAAATTTAAAAATTCGACTTCACTGCCATTCGTACTTCATTCCTCAAGACGACCAGATGCATCCTAGATCCCTAAAAGATATCAAAGAAATTTTTCATCGATTTCCATGTAATTTACTAAATCTCAATATAATTTTGCAAATCAAATGTATCAACTATCTTATAGTGATCCTCAAATAATGCTCTGATACCACCTCTGTTACGCTCCTCGATTTATCACATTCAGGAGGTGTGACCCTGTCTTAAAATCCATAAAATTAAAATTCAGTCAACAGTCTAATACGAAATCCAAACTAAATTTGAGGACACTAAAAATCATTCAAATCATAATTCACACCTATAATCCACAATTCATAAGACTTGGTAGTTATAATCATACGACACAACACTCAAAGATTCATAAAATCCAAAGCCAACTCATCTAAACGAAACCACATCATAAAATCCATCCCAAATGTCAATAAACCATCCTCTAAAATTTAAAAATTCGACTTCACTGGCATTCGTACTTCATTACTCAAGACGACCAGATGCATGCTAGATCCCTAAATGATATCAAAGAAATTTTTCATCGATTTCCATGTAATTTACTAAATCTCAATATAATTTTGCGAATCAAATTTCTCAACTATCTTATAATGATCCTCAAATAATGCTCTGATACCACCTCTGTCACGCTCCCCGATTTATCACATTCAGGAGGTGTGACCCTGTCTTAAAATCCATAAAATTAAAATTCAGTCAACAGTCTAATACGAAATCCAAACTAAATTTGAGGATACTAAAAATCATTCAAATCATAATTCACACCCATAATCCACAATTCATAAGACTTGGTAGTTATAATCATACGACACAACACTCAAAGATTCATAAAATCCAAAGCCAACTCATTTAAACGAAACCACATCATAAAATCCATCCCAAATGTCAATAAGCCATCGTCTAAAATTTAAAAATTCGACTTCACTGCCATTCGTACTTCATTCCTCAATACGACCAGATGCATCCTAGATCCCTAAAAGATATCAAAGAAAATTTTCATCGATTTCTATGTAATTTACTAAATCTCAATATAATTTTGCAAATCAAATGTATCAACTATCTTATAGTCATCCTCAAATAATGCTCTGATACTACCTCTGTTAAGCTCCTCGATTTATCACATTCAGGAGGTGTGACCCTGTCTTAAAATCCATAATATTAAAATTCAGTCAACAGTCTAATACGAAATCCAAACTAAATTTGAGGATACTAAAAATCATTCAAGTCATAATTCACACCCATAATCCACAATTCATAAGACTTGGTAGTTATAATCATACGACACAACACTCAAAGATTCATAAAATCCAAAGCCAACTCATTTAAACGAAACCACATCATAAAATCCATCCCAAATGTCAATAAGCCATCGTCTAAAATTTAAAAATTCGACTTCACTGCCATTCGTACTTCATTCCTCAATACGACCAGATGCATCCTAGATCCCTAAAAGATATCAAAGAAAATTTTCATCGATTTCTATGTAATTTACTAAATCTCAATATAATTTTGCAAATCAAATGTATCAACTATCTTATAGTCATCCTCAAATAATGCTCTGATACCACCTCTGTTAAGCTCCTCGATTTATCACATTCAGGAGGTGTGACCCTGTCTTAAAATCCATAATATTAAAATTCAGTCAACAGTCTAATACGAAATCCAAACTAAATTTGAGGATACTAAAAATCATTCAAGTCATAATTCACACCCATAATCCACAATTCATAAGACTTGGTAGTTATAATCATACGACACAACACTCAAAGATTCATAAAATCCAAAGCCAACTCATCTAAACGAAACCACATCATAAAATCCATCCCAAATGTCAATAAGCCATCCTCTAAAATTTAAAAATTCGACTTCACTGGCATTCGTACTTCATTCCTCAAGACGACCAGATGCATCCTAGATCCCTAAAAGATATCAAAGAAATTTTTCATCGATTTCCATGTAATTTAATAAATCTCAATATAATTTTGCAAATCAAATGTATCAACTATCTTATAGTGATCCTCAAATAATGCTCTGATACCACCTCTGTTACGCTCCTCGATTTATCACATTCAGGAGGTGTGACCCTGTCTTAAAATCCATAAAATTAAAATTCAGTCAACAGTCTAATACGAAATCCAAACTAAATTTGAGGACACTAAAAATCATTCAAATCATAATTCACACCCATAATCCACAATTCATGAGACTTGGTAGTTATAATCATACGACACAACACTCAAAGATTCATAAAATCCAAAGCCAACTCATCTAAACGAAACCACATCATAAAATCCATCCCAAATGTCAATAAACCATCCTCTAAAATTTAAAAATTCGACTTCACTGGCATTCGTACTTCATTACTCAAGACGACCAGATGCATGCTAGATCCCTAAATGATATCAAAGAAATTTTTCATCGATTTCCATGTAATTTACTAAATCTCAATATAATTTTGCGAATCAAATTTATCAACTATCTTATAATGATCCTCAAATAATGCTCTGATACCACCATTGTCACGCTCCCCGATTTATCACATTCAGGAGGTGAGACCCTGTCTTAAAATCCATAAAATTAAAATTCAGTCAACAGTCTAATACGAAATCCAAACTAAATTTGAGGATACTAAAAATCATTCAAATCATAATTCACAACCATAATCCACAATTCATAAGACTTGGTAGTTATAATCATACGACACAACACTCAAAGATTCATAAAATCCAAAGCCAACTCATTTAAACGAAACCACATCATAAAATCCATCCCAAATGTCAATAAGCGATCGTCTAAAATTTAAAAATTCGACTTCACTGCCATTCGTACTTCATTCCTCAATACGACCAGATGCATCCTAGATCCCTAAAAGATATCAAAGAAAATTTTCATCGATTTTTATGTAATTTACTAAATCTCAATATAATTTTGCAAATCAAATGAATCAACTATCTTATAGTCATCCTCAAATAATGCTCTGATACCACCTCTGTTAAGCTCCTCGATTTATCACATTCAGGAGGTGTGACCCTGTCTTAAAATCCATAATATTAAAATTCAGTCAACAGTCTAATACGAAATCCAAACTAAATTTGAGGATACTAAAAATCATTCAAGTCATAATTCACACCCATAATCCACAATTCTTAAAACTTGGTAGTTATAATCATACGACACAACACTCAAAGATTCATAAAATCGAAAGCCAACTCATTTAAACGAAACCACATCATAAAATACATCTCAAATGTCAATAAGCCATCCTCTAAAATTTAAAAATTCGACTTCACTGCCATTCGTACTTCATTCCACAAGACGACCAGATGCATCCTAAATCCCTAAAAGATATCAAAGAAAATTTTCATCGATTTCTATGTAATTTACTAAATCTCAATATAATTTTGCAAATCAAATGTATCAACTATCTTATAGAGATCCTCAAATAATGCTCTGATACCACCTCTGTTACGCTCCTCGATTTATCACATTCAGGAGGTGTGACCCTGTCTTAAAATCCATAATATTAAAATTCAATTAACAATCTAATACGAAATTCAAACTAAATTTGAGGACACTAAAAATCATTCAAATCATAATTCACACCCATAATCCACAATTCATTAGACTTGGTAGTTATAATCATACGACACAACACTCAAAGATTCATAAAATCCAAAGCCAACTCATCTAAACGAAACCACATCATAAAATCCATCCCAAATGTCAATAAACCATCCTCTAAAATTTAAAAATTCGACTTCACTGGCATTCGTACTTCTTTACTCAAGACGACCAGATGCATGCTAGATCCCTAAATGATATCAAAGAAATTTTTCATCGATTTCCATGTAATTTACTAAATCTCAATATAATTTTGCAAATCAAATTTATCAACTATCTTATAATGATCCTCAAATAATGCTCGGATACCACCTCTGTCCCGCTCCCCGATTTATTACATTCAGGAGGTGTGACCCTGTCTTAAAATCCATAAAATTAAAATTCAGTCAACAGTCTAATACGAAATCCAAACTAAATTTTAGGAAACTAAAAATCATTCAAATCATAATTCACACCCATAATCCACAATTCATAAGACTTGGTAGTTATAATCATACGACACAACACTCAAAGATTCATAAAATCCAAAGCCAACTCGTTTAAACGAAACCACATCATAAAATTCATCCCAAATGTCAATAAGCCATCGTCTAAAATTTAAAAATTCGACTTCACTGCCATTCGTACTTCATTCCTCAATACGACCAGATGCATCCTAGATCCCTAAAAGATATCAAAGAAATTTTTCATCGATTTCTATGTAATTTACTAAATCTCAATATAATTTTGCAAATCAAATGTATCAACTATCTTATAATGATCCTCAAATAATGCTCTGATACAACCTCTGTCAAGCTTCCCGATTTATCACATTCAGGAGGTGTGACCCTGTCTTAAAATCCATAATATTAAAATTCAGTCAACAATCTAATACGAAATCCAAACTAAATTTGAGGACACTAAAAATCATTCAAATCATAATTCACACCCATAATCCACAATTCATAAGACTTGGTAGTTTTAATCATACGACACAACACTCAAAGATTCATAAAATCCAAAGCCAACTCATCTAAACGAAACCACATCATAAAATACAACCCAAATGTCAATAAGCCATCCTCTAAAATTTAAAAATTCGACTTCACTGGCATTCGTACTTCATTCCTCAAGACGACCAGATGCATCCTAGATACCTAAAAGATATCAAAGAAATTTTTCATCGATTTCTATGTAATTTACTAAATCTCAATATAATTTTGCAAATCAAATGTATCAACTATCTTATAGTGATCCTCGAATAATGCTCTGATACCACCTCTGTCAAGCTTCCCGATTTATCACATTCAGGAGGTGTGACTCTGTCTTAAAATCCATAATATTAAAATTTAGTCAACAATCTAATACGAAATCCAAACTAAATTTGAGGACACTAAAAATCATTCAAGTCATAATTCACACCCATAATCCACAATACATAAGACTTGGTAGTTATAATCATACGACACAACACTCAAAGATTCATAAAATCCAAAGCCAACTCATCTAAACGAAACCACATCATAAAATCCATCCCAAATGTCAATAAACCATCCTCTAAAATTTAAAAATTCGACTTCACTGGCATTCGTACTTCATTCCTCAAGACGACCAGATGCATCCTAGATCCCTAAAAGATATCAAAGTAATTTTTCATCGATTTCCATGTAAATTACTAAATCTCAATATAATTTTGCAAATCAAATGTATCAACTATCTTATAGTGATCCTCAAATAATGCTTTGATACCAACTCTGTTACGCTCCTCGATTTATCACATTCAAGAGGTGTGACCCTGACTTAAAATCCATAAAATTAAAATTCAATCAACAGTCTAATACGAAATCAAAACTAAATTTGAGGACACTAAAAATCATTCAAATCATAATTCACACCCATAATCCACAATTCATAAGACTTGCTATATATAATCATACGACACAACACTCAAAGATTCATAAAATCCAAAGCCAACTCATCTAAACGAAACCACATCATAAAATACATCCCAAATGTCAATAAGCCATCCTCTAAAATTTAAAAATTCGACTTCACTGGCATTCGTACTTCATTCCTCAAGACGACCAGATGCATCCTAGATCCCTAAAAGATATCAAAGAAATTTTTCATCGATTTCCATGTAATTTACTAAATCTCAATATAATTTTGCAAATCAAATGTATCAACTATCTTATAGTGATCCTCAAATAATGCCCTGATACCACCTCTGTTCCGCTTCTCGATTTATCACATTCAGGAGGTGTGACCCTGTCTTAAAATCCATAATATTAAAATTCAGTCAACAATCTAATACGAAATCCAAACTAAATTTGAGGACACTAAAAATCATTCAAGTCATAATTCACACCCATAATCCACAATTCATAAGACTTGGTAGTTATAATCATACGACACAACACTCAAAGATTCATAAAATCCAAAGCCAACTCATCTAAACGAAACCACATCATAAAATCCATCCCAAATGTCAATAAACCATCCTCTAAAATTTAAAAATTCGACTTCACTGGCATTCGTACTTCATTCCTCAAGACGACCAGATGCATCCTAGATCCCTAAAAGATATCAAAGTAATTTTTCATCGATTTCCATGTAAATTACTAAATCTCAATATAATTTTGCAAATCAAATGTATCAACTATCTTATAGTAATCCTCAAATAATGCTCTGATACCAACTCTGTTACGCTCCTCGATTTATCACATTCAAGTGGTGTGACCCTGACTTAAAATCCATAAAATTAAAATTCAATCAACAGTCTAATATGAAATTAAAACTAAATTTGAGGACACTAAAAATCATTCAAATCATAATTCACACCCATAATCCACAATTCATAAGACTTGCTAGTTATAATCATACGACACAACACTCAAAGATTCATAAAATCCAAAGCCAACTCATCTAAACGAAACCACATCATAAAATCGATCCCAAATGTCAATAAGCCATCCTCTAAAATTTAAAAATTCGACTTCACTGCAATTCGTACTTCATTCCTCAAGACGACCAGATGCATCCTAAATCCCTAAAAGATATCAAAGAAATTTTTCATCGATTTCTATGTAATTTACTAAATCTCAATATAATTTTGCAAATCAAATGTATCAACTATCTTATAGTGATCCTCAAATAATGCCCTGATACCACCTCTGTTCCGCTTCTCGATTTATCACATTCAGGAGGTGTGACCCTGTCTTAAAATCCATAATATTGAAATTCAATCAACAATCTAATACGAAATCCAAACTAAATTTGAGGACACTAAAAATCATTCAAATCATAATTCACACCCATAATCCACAATTCATAAGACTTGGTAGTTTTAATCATACGACACAACACTCAAAGATTCATAAAATCCAAAGCCAACTCATCTAAACGAAACCACATCATAAAATACATCCCAAATGTCAATAAGCCATCCTCTAAAATTTAAAAATTCGACTTCACTGGCATTCGTACTTCATTCCTCAAGACGACCAGATGCATCCTAGATCCCTAAAAGATATCAAAGAAATTTTTCATCGATTTACATGTAATTTACTAAATCTCAATATAATTTTGCAAATCAAATGTATCAACTATCTTATAGTGATCCTCAAATAATGCTCTGATACCACCTCTGTCACGCTTCCCGATTTATCACATTCAGGAGGTGTGACCTTGTCTTAAAATCCATAAAATTAAAATTCAGTCAACAATCTAATACGAAATCCAAACTAAATTTGAGGACACTAAAAATCATTCAAGTCATAATTCACACCCATAATCCACAATTCATAAGACTTTGTAGTTATAATCATACGACACAACACGCAAAGATTCATAAAATCCAAAGCCGACTCATCTAAACGAAACCACATCATAAAATCCATCCCAAATGTCAATAAGCCATCCTCTAAAATTTAAAAATTCGACTTCACTGCCATTCGTACTTCATTCCTCAATACGACCAGATGCATCCTAGATCCCTAAAAGATATCATAGAAATTTTTCATCGATTTCTATGTAATTTACTAAATCTCAATATAATTTTGCAAATCAAATGTATCAACTATCTTATAGTGATCCTCAAATAATTCTCTGATACCACCTTTGTTACGGTCCTCGATTTATCACGTTCAGGAGGTGTGACCCTGTCTTCAAATCCATAATATTAAAATTCAGTCAACAATCTAATACGAAATCCAAACTAAATTTGAGGACACTAAAAATCATTCAAATCATAATTCACACCCATAATCCACAATTCATAAGTACAGTAATGCAGGAGAAATTTATTAAGTATCATTAAAATTATATACAAAATTATTTAAATATTAATAACATAAAATATTAATTCGAAAAATAAAAAATTTCAACATTACAAGCTAGATTCCCACTTTTTTGGCACAAAAATAAAATTTAACAAAATAAATGCTAGCTTAATTATTAAACTTACAATGAAAAGGGAAATAGCAAAAAGTTCAAGAAAGATTGAAAACTGAGAGGAAAAAACAAGGTAATTCAGAATTTGATAATTTTAGGGTTTAGGGGAAAATATAAATGTTAGATTCATGAATGCATATTCGTCGAGCCATCCAAAAGTCTTATATAAGAAGACATATTGACATGTATACATGACAGATGTAACAGAATTAGTAATGAAAATGCATTATGGAAAGAAAATGCAAATCAATTATATAGCTTCTATTACTTGCCATAAAACAAAATGAAAGGAGACAAAACTAAATTGCACAAGAATATTCGCTTAAGCATTAGATCTACGAATGTCCAATAAGCTTCAATCAAAACAATGCTTACCTGAATAAATATCACATTCATTTACTGGCTGGGGTCAGTGCCTGCCTTGGCTTGCCATAAAGAATTTCCCACACTCACTAAGCTGATCATAATATTACAAACAGATTAGCTGGATTTATCAAACACTAATGAATAAACTTTCTCAGCCACTTATCGGCAACCAATCCAATTATCTCTTCTTCATTCCATAAGAAGCACAAACAGCAGGATCATAGCAACACACTATGACCAAATAATCTACTACACCTCAGGTTCCTTTATCAACGCAATTATGCAATTGACAGAAGATTTCCTCGCCAATGGGCGGAAATCCATCATGTGGCAAAGAAACACTCCATGTCCCAAAGAACCAACCTACCAACTCTTCTCCTCTGGACCAAGAGATCAAGAATCTGTGATCAAACAACAATGAAAGGGCTGGAAGAAAGACAAAGCATCACCGGCCTAATGAGAGAAAAAAAACCTCCTTGTCAATTGCCATCTTCATTGCAAGCTAGGCAGCAGCAGAGCTAGATATGAAAATCTGTGACCAAAAGAATCTATTCAAAAGAATCCTTGAACTGACACTTCTCTGCACCAAGGATCAAGAATTTGCAATAGAATGGCCACCATAGGATAGGAAACAAGCAAAAACATGAGATCACCATCGATGCAACTATAGAAAACCCTCCTTGTCAATCAGCACCTTCAGTTTTAGCCTCTACCAAGGAATCTATGCTGATGATGGTCTCTACGGCAAGTTTTCCACCATCGTCGAGGAAGGGGCGATCACGAAATAGACCAAAAGAATGTTTCCCAAAGAATCCCTGTACCAAACCATCTTTGGACCAAGGATCAAGAACTTACGACGGAACGATGACAATAAGGATGGAAGCAAGCTAAATCAAGCCATCGTCATCGAAGAACGTATAGAGAAGAATATCCCTTGCCATCAACCACATTAAAATATATGTCATGTCTAGACAACAAGAGATGGGAACAGTAGCTTTCAAGAGATTCCTTGCTGTCATATATAATCTGAAGAAAATGAAAGATTAGCAGTGTTCAAGCATGGAAAGTTGATTCTGCAAAATAGGTACCACAGCTAATTCCTCAACTGTCACTGTCACTGTCTCCAAGTTCTAATTTTCTGAAACTTACTAAGAGACCCGGAGCTTTCTGAACAAATTCAGAGATATCAGTGTGGTCAAAGTCTTCAGTACCAGGTACTACATATGTGACTTTTTGGAGCTTTATTAAGCAAATCACTCCATTCTTCTTTAAAATTTAAATATTAAACTAAATTTGATACCTCAGAATCAGTAATATCAAATATAACAGAGTAGTCAGAGGAGATATAACAGATAAACAAAGGCCTAGAGATCTATTTAGCAGCAGAAATTGCTTACAGAAATCTGATCACAAACCATCAAATTTTTCTTCCCATCAGGCTTTTGGACAACTGGTAGCAATGTTTTTTGGGAATCTTTCCTAAACTCGAGTAATAATCCTGTAAGTTTTATTCTCCAATTTAGCATCAAATAACTCCCTACTGCTTGGTAATCCCACTCTGGAAAGATAACAAACATAAAAAAATTACCAAATATTTAAATAATGAAGAAATAAAGAAATGCCAACTTCAACAAAAGTAAAAGAATGTCGTACTGGTTTCATAAAACAAATTAACCTTTGAGAAAAATTCAATGATCCTCGCCTTATATCTGGGATGTATAAGTCATTGAAGGTCCGCTTGTGCATCCTTACCAATCAGTCTACATTGCACAAGGCAACATGCAGCTCATGCCATTTCATGCAACTAGTATGTACTAACCTAACCAAGGACTTGTATGGTAAAAAAATCATAAATGGGCAATCCCTTAATACAAATGACTTTAAAATTGAGATTAATCTTAATACAAGGTGAAGATTGCCCTCAATACAAGGGCAATCTTCACAAGCCTTTAGCATTCACTGATGAGAGCCAAAGGCTTTAAAATTGAGATCATCATCCGTACCTTTTCTAGAGGAGTGAATGACACAATGACATTTTAATGTTTGAGATATACCCTACTATTGAACATAAAGATGCTTGATAGCCTCTATTTCGGTGCATGCAGTCACTTTATCAATGTTATGACAAGAGATGCATGTTACACACTGTACGTTCTCAATTGAACTGAAAGCTAGATGATAAACAGTATGACCTTTCTATGTTCCACCACCAATATCTCAAATAAAACATGGGTCAAAGATGTCAGATGCACCAATGAGTAAGAGACGGGCAATTTAAGTATTCAGAAAAAGAAACATAAATCTCAGTTAAAATCAGATAATTCCTTTAATATACAAACTTCCTATGGTTTTAGTTCTGTTAAAAAGAACTATGAGCTACCACAGGGACTTCCAACTTATTATTTATTCACCAAATTATCAATAAACAATATTACACTAAATTATTTTTCACCAAAAGAGAAGATTATCCAATAGCCCTACTACACTATATAACTTTCCTTTCCTCTAGAAAACACGAGCAATAAAAAGAAAAAGAAATCAGACATATTTTATAAAAAAATACAAACATGTGAGAAGTAAAAATTGATGGTGTCAAAAAGATGATCAGCAAACCCAATAACTAACATTCCACCTGGAATCAGAGAATATAAAAAATAACCTACTCTCATGATTAAAAACACCAATTGCCAAGATCGCATACAATAACCTACAATATCGAGATTTTAAACCCTAAACCCTAAAACCCTAAAACCCTAAACCCTAAACGGGGGAGGAAGGGGACGCCCCCCATGGGGTGGAGGGGTGGGGGGGGGGGGGGGGGGGGGGGCGGTGGGACGCCGCTGCCAGGAAGGGATGGAAGAGGGAGGAGGAGCTGTGGTCCCGGAGGGGAAGAGGAGGGGAAGATGGTGTCGGAGAAGGGGGAGGAACCCCGACGAAGGGGGAAGAAGGAGGGAGTAGAAGGGAATGGGAGGATGGTGTTGGGGAAGGGAGGAGAAGCGAGAGAGGGGTAAAGGGTAAAGAGGGAGAAGGGAGGGGGAAGAAGGTGTCGCGGAAGGAGGGGAGCTGCGACAGTGGAAGAGGGAGGGAGAGAGAGGATGGATCGGGGAAGGGGGGGCTGCAACGGCAAAGGAGGAAGAGGAAGAGAAAGAGAGAGATACCGGGGGGGCGGAGACGGTGTTTCGCCGATGGAGAGGAAGACGCGGCAGCCGCCGTTCACCGAGGAAAACGCCGCAGCGAGAGGTTTAGGGTTTTAGTTCGTTTAAAAAGAACATATTATTTATTCACCAAATTATCAATAAGACTACACTAAATTATTTATTCACCAAAAGAGAAGATTATCTACTAGCCCTACTACACTATATAACTTTCCTTTCCTCCAGAAAACACGACCAATAAAAAGAAAAAGAAATCAGACATTTTATAAAAAATACAAACATGTCAGAAGTTCAAAATTTATCGTGTCAAGAAGATGATCAGCAAACCCAATAACTAACATTCTACCTGGAATCCGAGAATATAAAAAATAACCTACTCTATCAAGATTAAAAACAACAATTGCCAAGATCGCATACCATAACCTAGAATATCGAGATTTTCATCATCAATAACCATCTCTCTCGGCTAAGGGGGGAGGAAGAGGGAAGGAAGAGGGAGGAGGAGCAGTGGTCCCGGATGGGTACGGGAGGGGAGGATGATGTCGGGGAACGGGGAGGAACCGCGACGAAGGGGGAAGAAGGAGGGAGGAGACGGGAAGGCGAGGATGGTGTCGGGGAAGGGAGGAGCAGCGAGAAAAAGTTAAAGGGTAATGAGGGAGAAGGGAGGGGGAGGATGGTGTCGGGGAAGGAGGGTAGCTGCGACGGTGGAAGAGGGTGGGGGAGGGAAGATGGCTCGGGGAAGGGGGGGCTGCAACGGCGAAGGAGGAAGAGGAAGGAAAGAGAGAGATACCGGGGGGCGGAGACGCCGTTTCGCCTATGGAGAGGAAGAAGCTGCAGCCGCCGTTCACAGAGGAAAACGCAGCAGCAACAAGAACACCCCGGAGGAAGGCACCGCCGTTGCTTCTGCTGTTCGCCGATGGAGAGGAAGACAGCAGCTCGCCGAGGAAACGCCGCAGTTGTCGCTCGGGAGAAAGAGTCGCTGGGTTTAGGGCATGGGTGACCCGGTGTGAATTGTGCGGTGGGTAAGGGGCGGGATTTTATGCAGTCCATAGTCAAATTTGGTTCAAAGGATATATGCTTCATTGGGCCCCACCACCGCCCAATGGAGGCCCTCCTCGACATGACATTATATTTCAAACGGAAAAATAAATATAACTAAATAATATAAATTATTAAGATTTAAAATAATTGACGAAGGACAAATTCGTAATAAAACAATAATAAGATTTAACTATATGAGATTTAAAAAAATATATAGATTAGAGTTTTGGGTTTAGAGTTTATTGTTGAGCGTTAGGGATTAGGGTTTAGGGTTTAGGGTATTAGCGTTTAGGGTTTAGGGTTTAGGGTTTGGGGTTTAGGGTTTAGGGTTTAGGGTTTAGGGTTTAGGGTTTAGGGTTTAGGGTTTAGGGTTTAGGGTTTAGGGTTTAGGGTTTAGGGTTTAGGGTTTAGGGTTTAGGGTTTAGGGTTTAGGGTTTAGGGTTTAGGGTTTAGGGTTTAGGGTTTAGGGTTTAGGGTTTAGGGTTTAGGGTTTAGGGTTTAGGGTTTAGGGTTTAGGGTTTAGGGTTTAGGGTTTAGGGTTTAGGGTTTAGGGTTTAGGGTTTAGGGTTTAGGGTTTAGGGTTTAGGGTTTAGGGTTTAGGGTTTAGGGTTTAGGGTTTAGGGTTTAGGGTTTAGGGTTTAGGGTTTAGGGTTTAGGGTTTAGGGTTTAGGGTTTAGGGTTTAGGGTTTAGGGTTTAGGGTTTAGGGTTTAGGGTTTAGGGTTTAGGGTTTAGGGTTTAGGGTTTAGGGTTTAGGGTTTAGGGTTTAGGGTTTAGGGTTTAGGGTTTAGGGTTTAGGGTTTAGGGTTTAGGGTTTAGGGTTTAGGGTTTAGGGTTTAGGGTTTAGGGTTTAGGGTTTAGGGTTTAGGGTTTAGGGTTTAGGGTTTAGGGTTTAGGGTTTAGGGTTTAGGGTTTAGGGTTTAGGGTTTAGGGTTTAGGGTTTAGGGTTTAGGGTTTAGGGTTTAGGGTTTAGGGTTTAGGGTTTAGGGTTTAGGGTTTAGGGTTTAGGGTTTAGGGTTTAGGGTTTAGGGTTTAGGGTTTAGGGTTTAGGGTTTAGGGTTTAGGGTTTAGGGTTTAGGGTTTAGGGTTTAGGGTTTAGGGTTTAGGGTTTAGGGTTTAGGGTTTAGGGTTTAGGGTTTAGGGTTTAGGGTTTAGGGTTTAGGGTTTAGGGTTTAGGGTTTAGGGTTTAGGGTTTAGGGTTTAGGGTTTAGGGTTTAGGGTTTAGGGTTTAGGGTTTAGGGTTTAGGGTTTAGGGTTTAGGGTTTAGGGTTTAGGGTTTAGGGTTTAGGGTTTAGGGTTTAGGGTTTAGGGTTTAGGGTTTAGGGTTTAGGGTTTAGGGTTTAGGGTTTAGGGTTTAGGGTTTAGGGTTTAGGGTTTAGGGTTTAGGGTTTAGGGTTTAGGGTTTAGGGTTTAGGGTTTAGGGTTTAGGGTTTAGGGTTTAGGGTTTAGGGTTTAGGGTTTAGGGTTTAGGGTTTAGGGTTTAGGGTTTAGGGTTTAGGGTTTAGGGTTTAGGGTTTAGGGTTTAGGGTTTAGGGTTTAGGGTTTAGGGTTTAGGGTTTAGGGTTTAGGGTTTAGGGTTTAGGGTTTAGGGTTTAGGGTTTAGGGTTTAGGGTTTAGGGTTTAGGGTTTAGGGTTTAGGGTTTAGGGTTTAGGGTTTAGGGTTTAGGGTTTAGGGTTTAGGGTTTAGGGTTTAGGGTTTAGGGTTTAGGGTTTAGGGTTTAGGGTTTAGGGTTTAGGGTTTAGGGTTTAGGGTTTAGGGTTTAGGGTTTAGGGTTTAGGGTTTAGGGTTTAGGGTTTAGGGTTTAGGGTTTAGGGTTTAGGGTTTAGGGTTTAGGGTTTAGGGTTTAGGGTTTAGGGTTTAGGGTTTAGGGTTTAGGGTTTAGGGTTTAGGGTTTAGGGTTTAGGGTTTAGGGTTTAGGGTTTAGGGTTTAGGGTTTAGGGTTTAGGGTTTAGGGTTTAGGGTTTAGGGTTTAGGGTTTAGGGTTTAGGGTTTAGGGTTTAGGGTTTAGGGTTTAGGGTTTAGGGTTTAGGGTTTAGGGTTTAGGGTTTAGGGTTTAGGGTTTAGGGTTTAGGGTTTAGGGTTTAGGGTTTAGGGTTTAGGGTTTAGGGTTTAGGGTTTAGGGTTTAGGGTTTAGGGTTTAGGGTTTAGGGTTTAGGGTTTAGGGTTTAGGGTTTAGGGTTTAGGGTTTAGGGTTTAGGGTTTAGGGTTTAGGGTTTAGGGTTTAGGGTTTAGGGTTTAGGGTTTAGGGTTTAGGGTTTAGGGTTTAGGGTTTAGGGTTTAGGGTTTAGGGTTTAGGGTTTAGGGTTTAGGGTTTAGGGTTTAGGGTTTAGGGTTTAGGGTTTAGGGTTTAGGGTTTAGGGTTTAGGGTTTAGGGTTTAGGGTTTAGGGTTTAGGGTTTAGGGTTTAGGGTTTAGGGTTTAGGGTTTAGGGTTTAGGGTTTAGGGTTTAGGGTTTAGGGTTTAGGGTTTAGGGTTTAGGGTTTAGGGTTTAGGGTTTAGGGTTTAGGGTTTAGGGTTTAGGGTTTAGGGTTTAGGGTTTAGGGTTTAGGGTTTAGGGTTTAGGGTTTAGGGTTTAGGGTTTAGGGTTTAGGGTTTAGGGTTTAGGGTTTAGGGTTTAGGGTTTAGGGTTTAGGGTTTAGGGTTTAGGGTTTAGGGTTTAGGGTTTAGGGTTTAGGGTTTAGGGTTTAGGGTTTAGGGTTTAGGGTTTAGGGTTTAGGGTTTAGGGTTTAGGGTTTAGGGTTTAGGGTTTAGGGTTTAGGGTTTAGGGTTTAGGGTTTAGGGTTTAGGGTTTAGGGTTTAGGGTTTAGGGTTTAGGGTTTAGGGTTTAGGGTTTAGGGTTTAGGGTTTAGGGTTTAGGGTTTAGGGTTTAGGGTTTAGGGTTTAGGGTTTAGGGTTTAGGGTTTAGGGTTTAGGGTTTAGGGTTTAGGGTTTAGGGTTTAGGGTTTAGGGTTTAGGGTTTAGGGTTTAGGGTTTAGGGTTTAGGGTTTAGGGTTTAGGGTTTAGGGTTTAGGGTTTAGGGTTTAGGGTTTAGGGTTTAGGGTTTAGGGTTTAGGGTTTAGGGTTTAGGGTTTAGGGTTTAGGGTTTAGGGTTTAGGGTTTAGGGTTTAGGGTTTAGGGTTTAGGGTTTAGGGTTTAGGGTTTAGGGTTTAGGGTTTAGGGTTTAGGGTTTAGGGTTTAGGGTTTAGGGTTTAGGGTTTAGGGTTTAGGGTTTAGGGTTTAGGGTTTAGGGTTTAGGGTTTAGGGTTTAGGGTTTAGGGTTTAGGGTTTAGGGTTTAGGGTTTAGGGTTTAGGGTTTAGGGTTTAGGGTTTAGGGTTTAGGGTTTAGGGTTTAGGGTTTAGGGTTTAGGGTTTAGGGTTTAGGGTTTAGGGTTTAGGGTTTAGGGTTTAGGGTTTAGGGTTTAGGGTTTAGGGTTTAGGGTTTAGGGTTTAGGGTTTAGGGTTTAGGGTTTAGGGTTTAGGGTTTAGGGTTTAGGGTTTAGGGTTTAGGGTTTAGGGTTTAGGGTTTAGGGTTTAGGGTTTAGGGTTTAGGGTTTAGGGTTTAGGGTTTAGGGTTTAGGGTTTAGGGTTTAGGGTTTAGGGTTTAGGGTTTAGGGTTTAGGGTTTAGGGTTTAGGGTTTAGGGTTTAGGGTTTAGGGTTTAGGGTTTAGGGTTTAGGGTTTAGGGTTTAGGGTTTAGGGTTTAGGGTTTAGGGTTTAGGGTTTAGGGTTTAGGGTTTAGGGTTTAGGGTTTAGGGTTTAGGGTTTAGGGTTTAGGGTTTAGGGTTTAGGGTTTAGGGTTTAGGGTTTAGGGTTTAGGGTTTAGGGTTTAGGGTTTAGGGTTTAGGGTTTAGGGTTTAGGGTTTAGGGTTTAGGGTTTAGGGTTTAGGGTTTAGGGTTTAGGGTTTAGGGTTTAGGGTTTAGGGTTTAGGGTTTAGGGTTTAGGGTTTAGGGTTTAGGGTTTAGGGTTTAGGGTTTAGGGTTTAGGGTTTAGGGTTTAGGGTTTAGGGTTTAGGGTTTAGGGTTTAGGGTTTAGGGTTTAGGGTTTAGGGTTTAGGGTTTAGGGTTTAGGGTTTAGGGTTTAGGGTTTAGGGTTTAGGGTTTAGGGTTTAGGGTTTAGGGTTTAGGGTTTAGGGTTTAGGGTTTAGGGTTTAGGGTTTAGGGTTTAGGGTTTAGGGTTTAGGGTTTAGGGTTTAGGGTTTAGGGTTTAGGGTTTAGGGTTTAGGGTTTAGGGTTTAGGGTTTAGGGTTTAGGGTTTAGGGTTTAGGGTTTAGGGTTTAGGGTTTAGGGTTTAGGGTTTAGGGTTTAGGGTTTAGGGTTTAGGGTTTAGGGTTTAGGGTTTAGGGTTTAGGGTTTAGGGTTTAGGGTTTAGGGTTTAGGGTTTAGGGTTTAGGGTTTAGGGTTTAGGGTTTAGGGTTTAGGGTTTAGGGTTTAGGGTTTAGGGTTTAGGGTTTAGGGTTTAGGGTTTAGGGTTTAGGGTTTAGGGTTTAGGGTTTAGGGTTTAGGGTTTAGGGTTTAGGGTTTAGGGTTTAGGGTTTAGGGTTTAGGGTTTAGGGTTTAGGGTTTAGGGTTTAGGGTTTAGGGTTTAGGGTTTAGGGTTTAGGGTTTAGGGTTTAGGGTTTAGGGTTTAGGGTTTAGGGTTTAGGGTTTAGGGTTTAGGGTTTAGGGTTTAGGGTTTAGGGTTTAGGGTTTAGGGTTTAGGGTTTAGGGTTTAGGGTTTAGGGTTTAGGGTTTAGGGTTTAGGGTTTAGGGTTTAGGGTTTAGGGTTTAGGGTTTAGGGTTTAGGGTTTAGGGTTTAGGGTTTAGGGTTTAGGGTTTAGGGTTTAGGGTTTAGGGTTTAGGGTTTAGGGTTTAGGGTTTAGGGTTTAGGGTTTAGGGTTTAGGGTTTAGGGTTTAGGGTTTAGGGTTTAGGGTTTAGGGTTTAGGGTTTAGGGTTTAGGGTTTAGGGTTTAGGGTTTAGGGTTTAGGGTTTAGGGTTTAGGGTTTAGGGTTTAGGGTTTAGGGTTTAGGGTTTAGGGTTTAGGGTTTAGGGTTTAGGGTTTAGGGTTTAGGGTTTAGGGTTTAGGGTTTAGGGTTTAGGGTTTAGGGTTTAGGGTTTAGGGTTTAGGGTTTAGGGTTTAGGGTTTAGGGTTTAGGGTTTAGGGTTTAGGGTTTAGGGTTTAGGGTTTAGGGTTTAGGGTTTAGGGTTTAGGGTTTAGGGTTTAGGGTTTAGGGTTTAGGGTTTAGGGTTTAGGGTTTAGGGTTTAGGGTTTAGGGTTTAGGGTTTAGGGTTTAGGGTTTAGGGTTTAGGGTTTAGGGTTTAGGGTTTAGGGTTTAGGGTTTAGGGTTTAGGGTTTAGGGTTTAGGGTTTAGGGTTTAGGGTTTAGGGTTTAGGGTTTAGGGTTTAGGGTTTAGGGTTTAGGGTTTAGGGTTTAGGGTTTAGGGTTTAGGGTTTAGGGTTTAGGGTTTAGGGTTTAGGGTTTAGGGTTTAGGGTTTAGGGTTTAGGGTTTAGGGTTTAGGGTTTAGGGTTTAGGGTTTAGGGTTTAGGGTTTAGGGTTTAGGGTTTAGGGTTTAGGGTTTAGGGTTTAGGGTTTAGGGTTTAGGGTTTAGGGTTTAGGGTTTAGGGTTTAGGGTTTAGGGTTTAGGGTTTAGGGTTTAGGGTTTAGGGTTTAGGGTTTAGGGTTTAGGGTTTAGGGTTTAGGGTTTAGGGTTTAGGGTTTAGGGTTTAGGGTTTAGGGTTTAGGGTTTAGGGTTTAGGGTTTAGGGTTTAGGGTTTAGGGTTTAGGGTTTAGGGTTTAGGGTTTAGGGTTTAGGGTTTAGGGTTTAGGGTTTAGGGTTTAGGGTTTAGGGTTTAGGGTTTAGGGTTTAGGGTTTAGGGTTTAGGGTTTAGGGTTTAGGGTTTAGGGTTTAGGGTTTAGGGTTTAGGGTTTAGGGTTTAGGGTTTAGGGTTTAGGGTTTAGGGTTTAGGGTTTAGGGTTTAGGGTTTAGGGTTTAGGGTTTAGGGTTTAGGGTTTAGGGTTTAGGGTTTAGGGTTTAGGGTTTAGGGTTTAGGGTTTAGGGTTTAGGGTTTAGGGTTTAGGGTTTAGGGTTTAGGGTTTAGGGTTTAGGGTTTAGGGTTTAGGGTTTAGGGTTTAGGGTTTAGGGTTTAGGGTTTAGGGTTTAGGGTTTAGGGTTTAGGGTTTAGGGTTTAGGGTTTAGGGTTTAGGGTTTAGGGTTTAGGGTTTAGGGTTTAGGGTTTAGGGTTTAGGGTTTAGGGTTTAGGGTTTAGGGTTTAGGGTTTAGGGTTTAGGGTTTAGGGTTTAGGGTTTAGGGTTTAGGGTTTAGGGTTTAGGGTTTAGGGTTTAGGGTTTAGGGTTTAGGGTTTAGGGTTTAGGGTTTAGGGTTTAGGGTTTAGGGTTTAGGGTTTAGGGTTTAGGG